>NC_142686.1:72731818-73034848 GCF_056320005.1 Nelumbo lutea
TGAGCAATGGCTCCATTGTTGTCACACAACAATTGGATGGGTGATGTGTCGGACGGAACTACTCCCAACTCATGAATGAACTTCTTCATCCATACGGCTTCTTTTGGCAGCCTCACTTGCGGCAATGTACTCGGCCTCGGTCGTGGAGTCTGCAGTGGACCCCTGTTTGCTGCTTTTCCAACTAACAGCACACGATCTTATCATGAAAACATATCCAGATGTAGACTTTCTATCATCTGGGTCTGACTGGAAATCGACATCTGTATACCCTTGGATCTGTAGTGAGATACTGTCGAATACTAGACAAAACTCTTTTGTCCTTTGAAGGTACTTAAGTATGTTTTTCACAGCAGTCCAATGCTCCTGCCCTGGGTTGGCCTGAAATTTGCTTACTACACTCACTGCCTGAGCTATGTCAGGACGAGTGCACTGCATGGCATACATGATACTCCCTACGGTAGACGCATAGGGAACGTCTTTCATGCCATCAATCTCCTCAGAAGTCTTGGGAGACATCTTCTTGGAGAGAGTGACTCCGTGCCTGAAAGGAACATTTCCTTTCTTGGAGTTTTTCATGCTGTATCTCTTGACTACTTTGTCAATATAAGCAGATTGGGATAATTCTATTATCCGCTTTGATCTATCACTATAGAGTCGAAGACCCAGTATATAGGAGGCTTCTCTAAGATCTTTCATGGAGAATTGCTGTGATAACCATACTTTCACCGTAGTTAACATACCTACATCATTCCCAATGAGTTGAATGTCATCTACATACAGAACCAAGAAGGTAACCTTATCTCCACTGTACTTCCTGTAGACACAGGGTTCATCTGGATTCTGCTCGAAGTCAAACGATTTGACGGTAGAGTCAAAACGGATGTTCTAACTTCTAGAAGCTTGCTTAAGTCCATAAATGGATCTATTAAGTTTACATACCATGTCTTCCTGACCTGCAGTAATGAAGCCTTGCGGCTGCTGCATATAGATATCTTCAGTAAGATCTCCATTCAGGAATGCAGTTTTGACATCCATTTGCCAAATCTCATAATCATGGTATGCTGCTATAGCTAGCAGGATCCTAATGGATTTAAGCATGGCCACAGGCGAAAAGGTTTCCTCATAATCGATGCCCTCTTTCTGAGTGTACCCTTTCGCCACCAGATGAGCCTTGAATGTCTCAACCTTACCATCGGGGCCCTTCTTCCTCTTGTAAATCCATTTGCAACCGATTGCTTTTACCCCGAAGGGCGGATCTACTAGAGTCCAGACTCCATTGGTCTCCATTGAATCCATCTCTGCTCTCATGGCCTCCACCCACTTCTGGGAATCTATGTCCAACATAGCTTCCGTGTAAGTCACGGGATCCTCCTCACTAGTCAAGGTTTCTACCAGGTAACTATCCTGGTCATAACCATAATGGACTGGTGGCCTGGATACCCGAGTGGATCTTCTAGGTTGGTCACTACCTGGAAGTTGTGGGACATCTCCCACTGCTCCTGAGCTCTCCTCATCAAGAACAACTTCCTGACGATGGGTGTCCAGGATATACTCGGTTTCCAAGAATTGCGCTTTATGACTGCAGAACACTTTCTGCTTACTTGGGTAATAGAATAGGTAACCTACAGAGCCTTTTGGGTAGCCTACAAATAGGCAACGACTGGTCTTGGATTCCAACTTGTCTGCACTCGTTCTTTTAACGTGTGCTGGACAACCCCAAATCTTCAAGTGTCTGACACTTGGTTTCTTTTCGGTCCAAAGTTCATATGGAGTATTCGGAACCGATTTGGTTGGAATCCGATTCAGCACATAAATCGCAGTCTCTAATGCGTAACCCCAAAAGGATGTGGGTAACTCTGAGTGTATGAGAAGCGACCGTACCATATCCAAAAAGGTCCTATTCCTCCTCTCCGAAACACCATTAAGTTGTGGAGTAGCAGGAGGAGCTAATTGTGATACTATCCCATTGTCCTTTAAGTCGTCCTTGAATTCGTCAGAGAGATACTCACCACCTCGATCTGATCGAAGGGCCTTAATTTATCTCCCTAACTGTTTCTCGACCTCTTGTCTAAACTCTTTGAACTTTTCAAAGGATTCTGACTTGTGTCTCATTATGTACACGTAGCCATATCCTGAAAAATCATCTGTGAAGGTGATGAATTACACATTTTGATTTCGTATCCTAACACTCAGGGGACCACATACATCAGTATGTATTAGGTCAAGTGTGCCTGTACATCTTTCAGGCTTACCGTTAAATGGCCGTTTCGTCATCTTGCCTTATAGGCAAGGCTCACAAGTGGGAAGATCTTCAATAGTTAGAAAATCCAAAGGACCATCCTTTACCAACCTTGTGATTCGGTCAACACCAATGTGCCCAAGTCGATAATGCCACAGACACTGGTGTTGTGTGACAACAATGGAGCGATCGCCCAGGCTAAAGAGCCTCGGGCTCACTCAAAGTCAAAGCACATCGGGAGGAAGTACCATGTACTGCGGGAGATCGTTGGTAGAGGGGACGTCCTGATTCAGAAGGTAGCATCAGCGGATAATGTGGCAGACCCATTGACTAAGCCACTGACACAGAAGGTGTTTGAGAAGCACGTGAAAAGTATGGGACTCCGGCTTGTACCAGATTGGACCTAAGTGCAAGTGGGAGCTGTTAGATAGTTTTTGTATACCCTTAGCTTCAATCTGATTTAATGTACTTTTGTTATTTAGTGGAAATAAATAAAGTGCATGCTTGATTCATGTTGTTTGGTTTAATTCTGTGTAAAACCCTAAAACTGGACATTTATAGAGACTCGTGTTAGTTTTAAATGTTCACAGTCGTTGGATAAGTCTGGGGAGATTTATCCTGCCAAGGCTGATACTGGTGTGCCACCAAGTGTTGGGATGGCCTGTCTCAGCCACCAGGGTAAGACCCGAGGCACATGCAGTATGGGATTACTTGAATCCTTGAACCGGACCAGATTTCCAGTATTGCCCTGGACCTTGGAGATAGATGGGCAAAACTGGAAAGTTACACATGACCCCTAGACTCGATTATGACACTTGACTAGGTGTTGGATCAGGCTAGCTTTGATATGCCAATCAGTGAGATCCTTAGCGGGGATCAAAACCTGGGTATGTTGGGGCAGTTTGAGAATTCATCTGAGTGGGTGATCATAGTGACAGAATCAACCACTTTGTCGAACAAAGGGTAATGATCGGGAATGCACTCTCTCTGATGGAAACGAAACTGCCGATAGTTGATTTCAATCGTTGGAATATTGTTTTGCAAAATTAATATATTTATATATATATGTACGGTTTCAAATTGCAAGAAAGGTTCCTGCGAATTGAGATAAGATCTCATACTCCAAAAAATAAAAATAAAAGGCAGTTCAGCCTTTTCGCCTTTAGAGTTCTCCTCCTGTCGCCACCATCTCCTTTGCAAGATTAGATCTTTGCAGAAAAGAAAGTCAAAAAATCAGTTCTTGACATCAGTCTTGCTAGAAAGACTGAAATAGATTCAGTGTTTAGTGCTTCCAGAGGATACTTGCGAAGGATCCAGTGTGTAGAACGCACCCTGCTGGTTCTGTTCCATCCACAGCTGTGTCATCTTCAGCAGGAACGGATCTTGGAGCATTCTTTGGGTGTGAACACCAACTTTGGGAGATAGTGCTTCTCCGGATTAGGTGTATTCCTCCCATTTGTCTTTTGGTACAGATCTGGTTTGATTATGGTTCAAGTAGGATCCTTGAATATTGTATTCTAAATTTAGGGAATATGATTCCCAGTTGGGAGAAGGTAGGAAATTTTTGAAATTCGCCCACCCATTCCACAACCTTTATGGCGTCCATTAGATGGATCCTACCATTCTTTTAGTGGTATCAGAGCCACAGGTTCGAATCTTGAATCAAAAGAAAATCAGATCTGACCCTGCGCAGATGGATAGAAGGTGTTCTTTCAAGATTTGCGTAGATTGTTTTCTTTATTTCAAGAAAATGTTTCTTGTTAAGGGCGATTGATTTGAAATTAATTTTTATTAAATCCAAAATTTATTTAGAATTGTTCTTTATTTATTTTGATTTAATGGACTGTTCGAACCTGGAGATCGCAGTGCAGATTTTGCGCAGATAGTCTGCGCACCCTTTTTCTTTCTATTTATTTATTTCATTTAATTTGGTTTGTAATTTTTTTATTTTATACTGAATGTATAGGATTTGATCAAGAATGTAATTAATAGAAATAGGATTTCTGTTATTTTTCTTGATTAAAGAAGAAGGAAGAAGAAGGCGGCGCTGGAGATTTGCAGTTGGAGAAATCGCTTTCTGCGATTTGCAGTTTCTGAAACTGCAACCCTTGTGATTAACCTCTACTTTGCAGGTGGTGCGAACAGTCCATAGTTTGATTTGTGATCGTTTTAAATCAAAATTATTAATTTCAAAACTTTCATGAATTAATTCTTGAATTGAAAATCAGCTTTGGATCCTCTCGGACTAGATTGGACCAAAACTGTTTGGACCGAATTTGGGGTTCGATAGGGACTATTTTTCAGTCTGTATTTCTCACACTTGCTGTTCCAAATCTGATGTTCAATTACAGGGATTAATTCGGCCCACCTGTAAAGCCCTGTTTTAAAGGGTTAAAACTGCAAAAGGCCCATTACTGTGAGATAAGCTGTATGGGCCAAACTGCTATCTGCGATTCAGCCCATACACCTAGTAGTCATTAATTGTTAATGACTTAGATTTTAAATGGGCTATTCAATGGGCTTTACAGTAGTTAATTGATTGGATCAATTCCTCCTTTACATGTGATGTTTGGATGTTTGATGTGCTGCGACCATGGGCCATAAGTACTTGGCCCATGAAGACTCGTCAGTGGCTCTTGTGCACACCATGGCTGAATGCACATCATTGCCATAGTGTCCTTCAAGGTCATTGGATGACCCCTCTTTGCTTGGTGGGCCCCATAACCCTGAAAAGGGATGCGTACGGAACCCCTAGCCGATTAAGGCCCACCAGAAATCTGACTTTATGAAAGTCAGTGGGAGCCACTCTGGTTTGACCTAAATTAAAATTATGGCGTATTTTTTGTTCCCTCCAGCAAATATGAATGCATATGATAGGGAGACCCATATGATGGACTCTCTAAAGGCCTTCCGTCATTAGCACAATGATGGGTCCTTCAGTAATGAGGAAACACACCATAAAATTGGGCTATCCATTTGCTGTTGGATCTTTTAGAGTGTTTCATAAGATGATAGGGGCGTCATAGACCGATGTGGGAGGGGCTTCACCAGAAAATGGAAACTCTCTCACGGTACCTTGGCGTAACCTGAATATGATGGGTGTGCATTCACTGGACAGAAAGGTTTACCTGAAAACGGCTCTGAACCTTGTCTGACAGAGGCCAAAAGGAAACTCATTTGATGAGTGGATATGATCCGTCATAGAAAGGTGGTGGGGTTATGCAGCTGAAACAGTTGGCTTCACGCACCCCATGTGATTTCCCACATTTTCAGAGATATTTCGTCATCTCCGTCACTGAGTTTGGAGGGAAATCTTAGAGATGAACAAATGGGAATGGAACATAGATTAAAAGCCATATCTATGTAGGTAACATGAATCAAACTAAGGTTGTGGACTAATGATTTTGCTATTTTATCAGAAAATGGCAAACGGTCAATTTGCAAAGCTTCTAGACGATAACAAGCTTAAGGGCCCAAACTATGCCGACTGGTACAGAAATCTTATGCTGGTCATAACTTCCGAAAAGTTAGACAAGGTGGTGAAAAATCCTACCCTGGAACGTCCGGGTTATAGGGCTTCTGAGGCCCGTAGGTGGGACTACCAAGAGTGGGAGGATAAGAACTCCCTAGCCCGCTGCTTTGTCGTTGCCTCATTAGACAACTCAATACAGAGGCAGTTTGATCAGATCGAACTAGCCAAAGACATATTGGACAGTCTAAGAACAATGTATGAAGAGCAGAACCGTTCTACTCGATAGAAGGTCCTGAAATTGTTCATGACCGCGCAGATGACCAAAGGGCAGAAAGTTCATGACCATTGTCTTCGGATGATGGGATACATTAACGAACTTGAAGCTCTTGTATCCGGGCTAGATCTTGGCACGCAAGTGGATGCCATCCTCAATTCTTTGCCCTCTTCCTTCAATGTGTTCACAATGAACTACAATATGAATAAGCTGAATGTCAGCGTCCAGGAACTCAGCAATATGTTGCAGAGAGCCGAGGATCTACTCAAGAAGGATGAGCCAGTGGTTAGGCTTGCTGAAGCTAAAAAATTGGGCAAGAAAAAGAGAAAGGCAAAGAAGCCTCAGAAGAAGGCTGCCAATCCTAAGAAGCAGAAGAAGAACAAGGCATCTGATGTCTGTCACTTCTGCAAGCAGACCGGCCACTGGAAGAGGAATTGTCATGCCTACCTGGAATCTAAGACAACTCATGCGTGTAACTCACTACAGGGGTTCAAAGTTAGTATAAGGTTGAGTGAAGGTGAAGTGACACTATTCTTGGGAACAACTGCAAGTGTTGCAGCGGCAGCTATAGGAACCGTAGAATTAGTTTTTAAAGAAGGAATACTTGTACTTAAAGATTGTCTTTATGTACAGAACTTGAGAAGAATTTTAATTTCTGTTTCAAAACTATGTGCTGATGGATATACTGTTTATTTTTGTAATATGATTAATGTTAAACGGAATAATAAATTGATCGCATGCGGGGAACTAGAGAACGGTCTCTATGTTCTACATCCTTCTCTTGAAACTAACTTAACCGAAACTACGTCGGTCAAAAATCCCAAGAAAAGGAACCGTGATACAGTAAGTCCCACGTGCCTCTGGCATTACCGACTTGGCCATATCGGTATTGACCGAATCACAAGGCTGGTAAAGGATGGTCCTTTGGATTTTCTAACCGTAGAAAATCTTCCCACTTGTGAACCTTGCCTTCAAGGTAAGATGTCTAAGCGGCCATTTGATGATAAGCTTGAAAGATCTGAAGGCACATTTGACCTGATACATACTGATGTATTTGGTCCCCTGAGTGTTATGACACGGAATCAACATGTGTACTTCATCACCTTTACAGATGATTTTTCACGATATGGTTATGTGTACCTAATGAGACATAAGTCTGAATCATTTGAAAAGTTCAAAGAGTTCAGATAGGAAGTCGAGAAACAGTTAGGGAGAGAAATTAAGGCCCTTCGATCAGATCGAGGTGGTGAGTATCTCTCTGACGAATTCAGGGACTACTTAAGGGACAATGGGATAGTGTCACAACTGGCTCCTCCTGCTACACCTCAACTCAACGGTGTTTCAGAGAGGAGGAATAGGACCTTGTTGGACATGGTCCGGTCGCTTCTCGTACGCTCACAATTACCCACATCCTTTTGGGGATACGCATTAGAGACTGCTATCTACGTGCTGAATCGGGATCCAACCAAATCAGTTTCGAAAACTCCATATGAACTTTGGACCGGAAGGAAGCCAAGTGTAAGACACTTGAAGATTTGGGGTTGTCCTGCACACGTTAAAAGAATAAGTGCGGACAAGTTAGAATCAAAAACCAGCCGTTGCCTGTTTATAGGCTACCGAAAGGATTCGGTGGGTTATCTATTCTATGACCCGAGTGAGCAAAAAGTGTTCTGCAGTCGAAACGCCCAATTCTTAGAATCTGATTACATCCTGGACACCCATCGTCAGGAAATAGTTCTTGATGAGGAGAGCTCAGGAGCAGTGGTAGTGTCCCACAATTTCCAGGTAATGACCAACCTAGAAAAACCACCCGGGTATCCAGACCACCAGTCCGATATGGTTATGACCAGGATAGTTACCTGGTGGAAACCTTGACTAGTGAAGAGGATCCCGTGACTTACGCGGAAGCTATGTTAGACATAGACTCCCAGAAGTGGGTGGAGGCCATGAGAACTGAAATGGACTCAATGGAAACCAATGGAGTCTGGACTCTACTGGATCCGCCCTCCGGGGTAAAAGCAATTGGTTGCAAATTGATCTACAAGAGGAAGAAGGGCCCCGATGGCAGGATTGAGACTTTTAAAGCTCGTTTGGTGGCGAAAGGGTATACTCAGAAAGAAGGCATCGACTATGAGGAAACCTTTTCGCCCGTGGCCATGCTTAAATCCATTAGGATCCTGCTAGCTGTAGCTGCGTACCATGACTACGAGATTTGGCAAATGGATGTCAAAACCGCGTTCCTGAATGGAGATCTTAGTGAAGATATCTACATGCAGCAGCCGCAAGGCTTCATTGCTACTGGTCAGGAACACATGGTATGTAAATTTAATAGATCCATATATGGACTTAAGCAGGCTTCTAGGAGTTGGAACATCCATTTTGATTTTGCAGTCAAAACGTTTGACTTTGAGCAGAATCCGGATGAGCCCTGTGTTTACAGGTAGTCCAGTGGGGATAAGATCAGCTTTTTGGTGTTGTACGTGGACGATATCCTACTCATTGGGAATGATGTAGGAATGTTGACTTCGGTCAAGGTATGGCTATCACAGCAGTTCTCCATGAAAGATCTTGGAGAAGCTTCATACAAACTAGGTCTTCGACTCTATAGAGATAGATCGAAGCGGATAATTGGATTATCCCAGGCTGCTTATATTGACAAAATTGTCAAGAGGTACAGCATGGAGAACTCCAAGAAAGGAAACGTTCCTTTCAGGCACGGAGTCACTCTCTCCAAGAAGATGTCTCCCAAGACTTCGGAGGAGATTGAGAGCATGAGAGACGTTCCCTATGCCTCAGCCGTAGGGAGCATCATGTATGCCATGTTGTGCACTCACCCTGACATTGCTCAGGCGGTGAGTGTGGTAAGCAGATTCCAGGCAAACCCATGGCAGGAGCATTGGACTGCTGCGAAGAACAAACTCAAATACCTTCAAAGGACAAAAGAGTTTTGTCTGGTATTCGATGGTAGTTCACTGCAAGTTCTAGGGTATACCGATGCCGATTTCCAGTCGGATCCAGATGATAGAAAGTCTACATCTGGGTATGTTTTCACGATAGGATCGTGTGCTGTTTGCTGGAAAAGCAGCAAACAGGGGTCCACTGCAGACTCCACAACCGAGGCCGAGTACATTGCCGCAAGTGACGCTACCAAGGAAGCCGTGTGGATGAAGAAGTTCATACACGAATTGGGAGCGATTCCATCTAGCACATCTCCCATCCCGTTGTTGTGTGACAACAATGGAGCGATCGCCCAGGCTAAAGAGCCTCGGGCTCACTCGAAGTCAGCGGGAGATCGTTGGTAGAGGGGACGTCCTGATTCAGAAGGTAGCATCAGCGGATAATGTGGCAGACCCTTTGACTAAGCCACTGACACAGAAGGTGTTTGAGAAACACGTGGAAAGTAGGGGTCTCCGGCTTGTACCAGATTGGACCTATGTGCATGTGGGTGTTGTTAGACAGTTTTTGTATGCCCTTAGCTTCAATCTGATTTGATGTACTTTTGTTATTTAGTGGAAATAAATAAAGTGCATGTTTGATTCATGTTGTTTGGTTTAATTCTGTGTAAAACCCTAAAACTGAACATTTATAGAGACCCGTGTTAGTTTTAAATGTTCACAGTCGTTGGATAAGTCTGGGGAGATTTATCCTGCCAAGGCTGATACTGGTGTGCCACCAAGTGTTGAGATGGCCTGTCTCAGCCACCAGGGTAAGACCCGAGGCACATGCAGTATGGGATTACTTGAATCCTTGAACCGGACCAGATTTCCAGTATTGCCCTGGACCTTGGAGATAGATGGGCAAAACTGGAAAGTTACACCTGACCCCTAGACTCGATTATGACACTTCACTAGGTGTTGGATCAGGCTGCCTTTGATATGCCAATCAATGAGATCTTTCGCGGGGATCAAAACCTGGGTATGTTGGGGTAGTTTGAGAATTCATCTGAGTGGGTGATCATAGTGACAGAATCAGCCACTTTGTCGGACAAAGGGTAATGATCGGGAATGCACTCTCTCTGATGGAAACGAAACTGCCGGCAGTTGATTTCAATCGTTGGAATTTTGTTTTGCAAAATTAATATATTTATATATATGTACGGTTTCAAATTGTTTGCAATTGGTTTTAATTCCTGGGATCCATGTGAGAGGAGAGTGCGGCACTGTTCCTTGCAACCGAGGGAGAGGTCCTCTCTTATCGGGCAGTGCTTGATCATTACGGGCTGAGAGGTTAAGTGTAAGACCATTGAGGATAATACCTGATGGGCTAAGCTTGCACCTGCCCATAGTTCCTGGGTTTTTATAAGATGGATTGGCCCAGGGTCCACTTAATGTAAGTGTTGGGCCCATAAGGTCCATATGATGGACTCAAGGGGTTCATTGAGTTTTTCAGTGAATTCGGCTGGGCCTTGTATTAAAGGCTGAGCCGAACCCCTGTGGCTGGTGTGTAGATCGATGCTTGGGTCCCACGCCAAACAAAGAAGCCCAACTGGGTAGCAGATTGGAAAGTAATTAGACACTGAACACTTAATGGGACAGAAGCCCATTTCGAGGTGGGCTGATATGATCACCCATCCTTGGGGCGAATCTAAGATTAATGTTAGTAAAAGGATTGGGCCTTTAGCCTTATCCACTCTTGGAGACCAAATTCAAATTAGATTTGAAGATGGTAACCTCCTGATAAGATCAGGAGTAAGCTAACTTTATCTGCAGATAGGATTATGATTATCCCCTATCCAAATACTGATTTGGATTGGGATAACTCCTAATTAGGAGGTTTCTTAATCAAGAAGAAAGGAGGAGAAACCCTAACAAAAAGAAAGAGAGAAATACAATAGATTTCGAATCAAGAAAAATCGCATGAAAGGTTCCTGCGAATTGAGATCAGATCTCATACTCCAAAAAAAAAAAAAAAGGCAGTTCAGCCTTTTCGCCTTTAGAGTTCTCCTCCTGCCGCCGCCATCTGCCATTACAAGATTAGATCTTTGCAGAAAAGAAAGTCAAGAAATCAGTTCTTGACATCAGTCTTGCAAGAAAGACTGAAATAGATTCAGTGTTTAGTGCTTCCAGAGGATACTTGCGAAGGATCCAGTGTGTAGGACGCACCCTACTGGTTCTGTTCCATCCACAACTGTGTCATCTTCAGCAGGAATGGATTTTGGAGCATTCTTTGGGCGTGAACACCAACTTTGAGAGATAGTGCTTCTCCGGATCAGGTGTATTCCTCCCATTTGTCTTTTGATACAGATCTGGTTTGATTATGGTTCAAGTAGGATCCTTGAATATTGTATTCTAAATTTAGGGAATATGATTCCCAGTTGGGAGAAGGTAGGAAAATTTTTGAAATTTGCCCACCCATTCCGCAACCTTTATGGCATCCATTAGATGGATCCTACCATTCTTTCACTGGGGCCCACCACTGAGGGAAGTCATCCAATGACCAATAGAGACACCATGGCAATGATGTGCATTCAGCCATGGTGTGCGCAAGAGCCACTGTCGAATGAGCATGGGCCAAGTACTTATGGCCCATGTACGCAGCACATCACACATCCATACATCACATGTAGGGATAAATTGATCCAATCAATTAATTATCTATAAGGCCCATTGGAAGCCCGTTGAAATTCCATAATATTAACCATAAATATTATCTAGGTATATGGGCTGAATTAGGGTTACCCAGTTCAGCCCATATAGCTTTATCCTTTAAAATGGGTTTTGCAGTTTTAACTATTTAAAACTGGGCCTTTACAGGCTGGGCTGAATTAACCATTTAATTAAATATCAATCCTTAAACCCATTAGTGGGAAAATAGGGCTGACTTTCAGCCTTGATTAAACCCTAGAATTGGTCCAAACAGTTTTGAACCAATCTTGGTTCGAATGGGTCTAGGGTTTGATTTTTAATTAAATCCTTAATTCAAGAAAATAATCTGAAATTAAATACTGATAAAAGGAAATACAAGAATCAGTCAAACAGGGCTGTTCGCACAATCCTTCCTGCAAAACAGAGGTTAGATCACAGAATGCAGTTTCACAAACTACGAATCGCATATAGCATTTCTTTTATCTACGAAATCTCCTTCTCTGCGCCGCCACCTTCGATCCAAAATAAAAATAAATAGAAATCTTATTTCTATTAATAATTACATCAGATCGAATACCTATACATTGAGTCTAGAAAATAAAAAAAATTATTTAGAGACCCAAAATAAGTCAAGAACTGCAAAATCGCAGGTTCCCTACGCAAACCAAGAATTCGGTCTCCTCTTGTACGAACAACCCATAAATCAAGAAAAATATAAAGAACAATTCTAAATAATAATCAGATTTATTTAAAATTAATTTCAGATTATTTGGCCATCTGATTTGGGAACAAATTTCCCAAAAGCAAATCTGCGCAAATTGGGTAGAACGCCTTCTCCCTGATTGCGCAAGTTCAGATCTGAAACAGAATGGTTCAAGATTTGAAGCTGTAGCTCTGATACCACTGAAGGAAATGAGAGATCCATCCCATGGACACCCAAAGATTGCGGAATAAGGGGCGAATTTCAGAAATTTTTCTCTCCCTTCAACTGGGAATCACATTCCCTATTTAGAAAATCATATTTTCAAGGATCAATCTTGAACCTTTAACTGAACCAGATCTGAACCAAAAGGAATGGGAGAGAATATTACCTGATACGGAGAAGTAATATCTCCCAACGAAGGTGTTCACGCCCAAGGAAGGATCCAAAGATTGCTCCCACTGAAGATGGCGCAGTGCAGGATGGAGCAGAATCAGTAGTGTTCTTTCCAAGAACTCTGTCCTTCACAAGAAACAGCAGGATGGAACGTGGGCACAACTTCCTTTTTCAATCCTTTCTCAAAGAACTGATGTCAAGATTCAATTTTGACTTCTCCCACAGCTAGAGATCGAACTGGCAAACAGGGCGGCAAGAGCAGGGAGGCGGCAAGAGAGTATTCGCAGGGTGCAGAATTCTCTCTTCTTGATTTCAGCACTGAAGAGGATCTGATGGGTTCGGCCCTGCCTTTGTTACAAGGCCTGGTCGAATAGACTGTTAAAGACAGCGCAGCCCCTGAAACCCATCAAATGGGCTCTATTGGCCCAACACTTACCCTAAGTGGTCCCTGGGCCAAGCCACCTTGTAACACCTAGTGACTGTGGGCAGATGCAAGATTAGCCCATCTGGTATTATCCTCAATGGTCTTACACTTAACCTCTCAGCCCATAATGATCATACACTGCCCGACAAGAGAGGACCTCTACCTCGGCTGCAAGGAACAGTGTTGCACTCTCCACTTATATGGATCCCGGGAATTAAAACCTTTTGCAAACATTTTAGAAACCATAATATATATACTTTTATATCTCATATAAAATATATTTTGCAAAACAAATTTCAACGGTTGAAATCGGCTGCCGGCAGTCTTGGTTTCCAACAGTGAGAGCGCATCCCCGATCATTACCCCTGTCCGACAAAGGGGCTGATCCTATCACTATGATCACCCACTCAGATGAATTCTTGGATTGTCCCAACATACCTAGGTTTTGACCCCTACCAGGGATCTCACTGATTGGTACATCAAAGACAGCCCGATTCGACACCTAGTGTAGTATCATAATCGAGTCTAGGGGTCGGGTGTAAATTTCCAGTTTTGCCCATCAATCTCCAAGGTCTAAGGCAATACTGGAAATGTGGTCCAGTTCAAAGATTCAATTAATCTCACACTGTATGTGCCTAGGGTCTCACCCTGGTAGCTGAGACAAGCCACCCCAACCGACTTGGTGGCACCACAGTGTCAGCCTTGTCAAGATAGGTCTCCCCAGACCGACCCACTGGCTGTGAACATTCTAAACTAACACGAGTCTCAATAAGTGTCCAGATTAAGGGTAATACACAGAAACATACCAAGGGAACATGAATCAAATATGTACTTTTATTCATTTACAATAAACTCATAAAGTACATCAATTTTGATTGAAGCTAAGGGCATACAAAACTGTTTAACAAGTGCACCCCCTGAAACCCATCTCTTGGGCTCTATGGGCCCAAAACTTACCATAAGTGGTCCCTGGGCCAAGCCACCTTGTAACACCCAAGGACTGTGGGTAGATGCAAGATTAGCCCATCAGGTATTATCCTCAATGGTTTTACACTTAACCTCTCTGCCCATAATGATCATACACTGCCCGACAAGAGAGGACCTCTCCCTCGGCTGCAAAGAACAGTGTTGCACTATCTGCTTATATGGATCACGGGAATTAAAACCTTTTTGCAAATCATTTCGAAATCATAATATATATACTTTAATATTTCATATAAAATATATTTTGCAAAACAAATCTCAACGATTGAAATCAGCTGCCAGCAGTCTTGGTTTCCATCAGTGAGAGTGCATTCCCGATCATTACCTTTGTCCGACAAAGGGGCTGATCCTGTCACTATGATCACCCACTAAGATGATTTCTCAGACTGTCCCAACATACCAAGGTTTTGACCCCTGATAAGGATCTCACTGAATGGTACATCAAAGACAGCCCAATCCGACACCTAGTGCAGTAGCATAATCGAGTTTAGGGGTCGGGTGTAACTTTTCAGTTTTGCCCATCAATCTCCAAGGTTTAGGGCAATATTAGAAATCTGGTCCAGTTCAAAGATTCAATTAATCCTACACTGTTTGTGCCTAGGGTCTCACTCTGGCAGCTGAGACGGGCCACCCCAACTGACTTGGTTGCACCATAGTGTCAGCCTTGTTAGGATAGGTCTCCCTAGACCGACCCACTGGCTGTGAACATTCTAAACTAACACGAGTTTCATTAAGTGTCCAGTTTAAGGGTATTCCATAGAAACATACCAAGGGAACATGAATCAAATATGCACTTTTATTCATTTACAATAAACTCATAAAGTATATCATTTTGATTGAAGCTAAGGGCATACAAAACTGTCTAACAATTGGTAAAAACCCAGGTGAAACCATCCCCCACGTCCCTAACCTTTAAAGACACATAATATCTCCCTATTAGCTCCTCCACTGATTCTACAACATCCTCCCTCCATAAAGTTACTAGACCTCCAGAGGCTCCATAAGATGAAGCTGAAGTCCAACAAACTCCTCTTGATCTCCATATACTTCTGATCCATCTTCTATCCAATTCTGCTAGCTCGGTTTCCTGCATCAAAACTATGCCTGGTTTCTCTCTTCTTAATAAATCTTTAATAGCCCTTCTCTTTCTTTCACTTCCCAAGCCTTTCACATTCCAATTAGTGCTTTTCACTAAACACTTCTTTCAAAAAACCCTTTCTCAAAGGCTCCATCTTACAACAGAGTCTTTCTTCTTTCCCCTCTCCCACTAAATTCAATATCACCCTCAATATCTGAAATCAATCTCTCCACTTCAGATCTCTTTTTCTTTTTTCTTCTATTATTACCCTCAGTCTTCCTCATTAAGGTACTAGCTTCATTTACCTCTCTCCCAGATTGGAGCTTCTATAGTAGTCCTTTTCTTGAGAAGTTGTTACTCTCTCCCTTTGATCTAATTTCTCCTCCTTCTCTTTGTACTCCTCCAACTATACACAAATCCTCTCCCAAATTCTCTCTAGTACCTCCTTCTGTCTCTCTTCTGATGCCACCTCACCTTCTCTCAGGTCACACTTAGAGTTGCCAGTCTTTCTTCTCTTCCCCTCAACTGGAACTTCCACTCAGGATGCTGGTGTATCTGTTTCAAGCGCAGAAGGCACATTAGTAACCAAAACCGAATGGACAATAGTACCTGTGTTGTTTGGGACTAAGGGGATGTCTTCCAAGGGAAAGGGATTCTCGTAAGGAGATGGGCCTAAAGCTGTTCCCTATAATTGAGCTTGCATGAGAGAGTTTACATTGTGAATCAATACCCTATCTGCTTTAACAAGTGAAAAACTCTTCCAGTTCTGCCCTTCTTCTAGTGTTACGTTACAGGTCAGAGCGTGAGAAGTGTTTCCTTCCAGCATCATATCCTGCCCTTCTTGAACTATTGGATTGACTTCTTTTGCAGGTACAAGCAACACCTGAACTGTAGCCTTAGTTAACCGATCTTTAACATTCATGATTTCTTCCTCAAACTTTTGTGCCTCATCTTCTTCTTTGTTCTCTTGAAAAAGTACTTTTGTTCCTAGATTGTCTTCATCAAACACATTCCTCGAGCTACTTAGGTCGATGCTCCCTAAGCTTATTGTGTCATCTGAATCAGTGGCACTAAAATCTTCCTCCTCAGAATGAGCAAACATCTTCAACTTCTCTAAATCCCTTTGTTTGATACTCCTAGGGTTTCTTTTTTCCGGTGACACCATGTTTGGCCTCTCTAACGCAACCCATTGTAGCGAGTTTCCAGGAACAGGGAGGTTTGAGTTCTGCTGTTTTCGGTTTGTTGAGCTTAACGGAGATGATGATAGATGGTCCTTACCATCTATTGACTTCACTCTCCTCCTCATGTGCCATTTTAAAGTTGTATTGGGTCCCTTCGATGGGCTTTTAAAGTTCAGCCCATATACTGGTTTAATATGAACATCCCCTTGTCCCACCATAGATAGGCCCACATTGGTCAGCCCACTATGAGTTTCCCCCACTTTTCTATTAGTTGGCCTGATTTTCATAGGTCCACCTCTTTGAGAAAGCCCACTCCTATTTACCTGCACAAGATTGGGGAGAGACTAGGCCCTATGGTTTCTAAGAGACCTGACGTTTCAACTCCCCTACTCCCTTTTGCCTTTGGTTCAAAAATTTCATTTGCCCCTTTTCACCTTCTCTCCTATGACCAGGTGTACTTATTGCAAAAGCTTTAGTGCCATTCGTAATAGATAGTTTTCAAAATCAGACTGGACCGGGGAATATGTCACATGTGTTGGACAATTTTTGTATGCCCTTAGCTTCAATCGATTTTGATGTACTTTTGATATTTAATGTAAATAAATGAAGTACATGTTTGATTCATGTTGTGTGGTATACTTTTGTGTAAGACCCTAAAATTGAACACTTAATGAGACTTGTGTTGGTTTTAAATGTTCACAGCCATTGGATAAGTCTGGGGAGATTTATCCTGTCAAGGCTGACACTGGTGTGCTGCCAACTGCTGGGGTGGCTTGTTTCAGCCGCCAGGGTGAGATCCAAGGCACATGTAGTGTAGGATTACTTGAACCCTTGAACCGGACCAGATTTCCAGTATTGCCTTGGACCTTGGAGATTGATGGGCAAAACTGGAAAGCTACACCAAACCCCTATACCCGATTATGGTACTGCACTAGGTGTTGGATTGGGCTATCTTTGATATGCCAATCAGTGAGATCCTTAGCGGGGGTCAAAACCTGGGTATGTTGGGATAGTGTAAGAATTCATCTGAGTGGGTGATCATAGTGACGGGATCAACCCCTTTGTCGGACAAAGGTAATGATCGGGGATGCACTTTCTTTGAGGTAAACCAAACTGTTGGCAATTGATTTCAATCATTGGATTTTTGTTTTGCAAAATTTATATATATGACATACACCTAAATATAGTTTCAAAATATTTGCAAATTGTTTTAATTCCCAGGATCCATGTGAGTAGAGAGTGCAACACTGTTCCTTACAGCTGAGGGAGAGGTCCTCTCTTGTCGGGCAGTGTTTGATCATTATGGGATGAGAGGTTAAGTGTAAGGCCAGTTGGGATGATACCTGATGGGCTAATCTTGCACCTGCCCATAGTCCCTGGGTTTTTATAAGATGGCTTGGCCCGGGGACCACTTAGTGTAAGTGTTGGGCCCATAGGGTCCATGTGATGGGCTCAAGGGGTTCACTGGGCTCACCAGTGAATTCGGCTAGGCCTTGTAATAGAGAATGGGACGAACCCATGTGGCTGGTGTGTAGATCAATGCTTGGGTCCATGCCATACAAAAAGCCCAACTGGGCAGCAGTTTGGAAGACATTTGAGCACTTGATTCTAGTTGAAAACAGTTCACTTGATGTGTGGAACTGTTTGAGATTAGATGCAAAACAGAAACTAAACAAACAAGAGAGGAAGAGAAGAGAGAGAGCTAGCGGCAATGAGTGTTAGAGAGTGAGAGTTTCAAACTTAACATCACTCTAACACTCTAAACATTTTATTAAAGTGTTAATCTTTGATAAATTACAGAGAGGCCCTAGAGTGGGTAGGAGTAAACAAGAAATAGAACATTACAGAGTATGGGCTCAGAATAAGGCCCATAACAAAGAGAAACATAACATAACATGAAATAACAGTTTATGTGCCATTCGACCCATCTCCTCTAAACTCCCCCTCGAGCTGAGCATAGATGTTAATCATGAAGGGATGAGAGATCCATCCTATGGACACCCAAATCTTATAGAATAAAGGGGCGAATTTTAAAAATCTCTCAATTCAATTGGGAATCGCATTCCCTATTTAGAAAATCATATTTTCAAGGATCAATCTTGAACCATAAACTGAACCAGATCTGAATCAAAAGGAGTAGGAGAAGATTATACCTGATACGGAGAAAAGGTATCTCCCAACGAAGGTATTCACGTTCAAGGAAGGATCCAAAGACTGCTCCCACTGAAGATGGCACAGTGCAGGATGGAGCAGAATCAACAATATTTTTCTCCAAGAATTCCGTCATTCATAAGAAACAACAGAATGGCACGTGAGCACATCTTCCTATCAATTCTTTCTCAAAGAACTGATGTCAAGATCAAATATTGATTTTTCTCACAACTGGAGATTGAATTGGATGTCTGGCAGTTGTAGGAAGGAGGCAGCAAGAAAGATCTTTGCAGAGATTGTAGAAATCTTTCTTCTGTAATTTCAGCTCTGAAGAGGATCTGATTATGTGATTTTTCTAAAGGCTGCCGCCCCCTCCTTTTGTAAACCAAAAGGACTAGCTCCTAATCCAATTAGAAGTTGCCGATCCAAATCATATTTGGATTAGACATCTCTTTAGGTGATAAGGACAAACCCTTATCTTATCCGCAGATTAGATCAGCCTTCTCCTAATGTCATTAGGAGGTTTCTAGATCTGAATCATATTCCCTATTTAGAAATCATAATTTCGATTAGGAATCACATTCCCTATTTAGAAAATCATATTTTCAAGGATCAATCATGAACCATAAACTGAACCAGATCTGAACCAAAAGCAGTAGGAGAGGATTATACCTGATACGGATAAATAGTATCCCCCAACGAAGGTGTTCATGCCCAAAGAAGGAACCAAAGACTGCTCCCATTTAAAAATCATACTCTCAATGAACTGATGTCGATGATAGCTATAAATATTATAACTCTAGCAAGTGCACTAGTTATCAAGTAGTAAAATAATACCGTTGTTAGACAGTTTTGTATGCCCTTGGCTTCAATCAAAATTGATGTACTTTACGAGTTTATTGTAAATGAATAAAAGTGCATATTTGATTCATGTTCCCTTGGTATGTTTCTGTGTAATACCCTTAAACTGGACACTTATTGAGACTCGTGTTAGTTTAGAAAGTTCACAGCCAGTGGGTCAGTTTGGGGAGACCTATCCTGACAAGGTTGACACTGTGGTGCCATCAAATCGGTTGAGGTGGCTTGTCTCAGCTATCGGGGTGAGACCCTAGGCACATACAGTGTGGGATTAATTGAATATTTGAACTGGACCAGATTTCCAGTATTGCCCTGGACCTTGGAGATTGATGGGCAAATTTGGAAAGTTACACCCGACCCCTAGACTCGATTATGATACTGCACTAGGTGTCGGATCGGGGTGTCTTTGATGTACCAATCAGTGAGATCCTTAGCGGGGGTCAAAACCTGGGAATGTTGGGACAATCTGAGAATTCATCTGAGTGGGTTATCATAGTGACAGTTTCAGCCCCTTTGTAGGACAAAGGTAATGATCGGAGATGCACTCTCACTGTTGGAAACCAAGACTGCCGGCAGCCGATTTCAAACATTGAAATTTGTTTTGCAAAGTATATTTTATATGAGATATAAAAATATATACATTATGGTTTCTAAAATGTTTGCAAAAAGTTTTAATTCCCAGGATCCATATAAGTGGAGAGTGCAACACTGTTCCTTGCAGCCGAGGGAGAGGTCCTCTCTTGTCGGGCAGTGTATGATCATTAAGGGCTGAGAGGTTAAGTGTAAGACCATTGAGAATAATACGTGATGGGCTAATCTTGCATCTGCCCACAGTCCCTGGGTATTACAAGGTGGCTTGGCCCAAGGACCACTTAGGGTAAGTGTTGGGCCCATAGAGCCCATTTGATGGGTTTCAGGGGGTGCACTGTCTTTAATAGTGTATTCGACCTGGCCTTGTAACAAAGGCTGGGCCGAACCCATGTGGTTGATGTGTAGAACAATGCTTGTTAGACAGTTTTGTATGCCCTTAGCTTCAATCTGATTTGATGTACTTTTGTTATTTAGTGGAAATAAATAAAGTGGATGTTTGATTCATGTTGTTTGGTTTAATTCTGCGTAAAACCCTAAAACTGGACATTTATAGAGACTCATGTTAGTTTTAAATGTTCACAGCCGTTGGATAAGTCTGGGAGATTTATCCTGCCAAGGCTGATGCTGATGTGCCACCAAGTGTTGGGATGGCCTATCTCAGCCACTAAGGTAAGACCCGAGGCACATGCAGTATGGGATTACTTGAATCCTTGAACCGGACCAGATTTCCAGTATTGCCCTGGACCTTGGAGATAGATGGGCAAAACTGGAAAGTTAAACCTGACCCTTAGACTCGATTATGACATTTCACTAGGTGTTGGATCAGGCTGCCTTTGATATGCCATTCAGTGAGATCCTTAGCGGGGATCAAAACCTGGGTATGTTGGGGCAGTTTGAGAATTCATCTGAGTGGGTGATCATAGTGACAGAATCAGCCACTTTGTCGGACAAAGGGTAATGATCGGGAATGCACTCTCTCTGATGGAAACCAAACTGCCGGCAATTGATTTCAATCGTTGGAATTTTGTTTTGCAAAATTAATATATTTATATATATATGTGTGCGGTTTCAAATTGTTTGCAAATGGTTTTAATTCCTGGGATCCATGTGAGAGGAGAGTGCGGCACTGTTCCTTGCAGCCGAGGGAGAGGTTCTCTCTTGTCGGGCAGTGCTTGATCATTAAGGGCTGAGAGGTTAAGTGTAAGACCATTGAGGATAATACCTGATGGGCTAATCTTGCACCTGCCCATAGTCCCTGGGTTTTTATAAGATGGCTTGGCCCAGGGACCACTTAATGTAAGTGTTGGGCCCATAGGGTCCATATGATGGACTCAAGGGGTTCATTGAGTTTTTCAGTGAATTCGGCTGGGCCTTGTTTTAGAGGCTGGGCCGAACCCATGTGGCTGGTGTGTAGATCAATGCTTGGGTCCCACGCCATACAAAGAAGCCCATCTGGGCAGCAGATTGGAAAGTAATTAGACACTGAACACTTAATGGGCCAAAAGCCCATTTCGAGGTGGGCTGATATGATCACCCATCCATGGGGCGAATTTGAGATTAAAGTTAGTAAAAGGATTGGGCCTTTAGCCTTATCCACTCTTAGAGACCAAATTCAAATTAGATTTGAATCTGGTAACCTCCTGATAAGATCAGGAGTAAGCTAACTCTATCTGCAGAAAGGATTAAGATTATCCCCTATCCAATTACTGATTTGGATTGGGATAACTCATAATAAGGAGGTTTCTTAATCAAGAAGAAAGGAGGAGATTTCGAACCAAGAAAAATCGCAAGAAATGTTCCTGCGAATTCAGATCAGATCTCATACTCTCCAGAAAAAGAGAAAAAGCAGTTCAGCCTTTTCATTTTGGAGATCTCCTCCTGCCGCCGCCATCTGCCATTACAAGATTAGATCTTTGCAGAAAAGAAAGTCAAGAAATCTGTTCTTGACATCAGTCTTGCAAAAAAGACTGAAAAGGATTCAGTGTTTAGTACTTCCAGAGGATTCTTGTGAAGGATCCAGTGTGTAGGACGCACCCTACTGGTTCTGTTCCATTCACAGCTGTGTCATCTTCAGCAGGAACGGATCTTGGAGCATTCTTTGGGCGTGAACACCAACTTTGGGAGATACTGCTTCTCCGGATCAGGTATATTCCTCCCATTTATCTTTTGGTACAGATCTGGTTTGATTATGGTTCAAATAGGATCCTTGAATATTGTATTCTAAATTTAGGGAATATGATTCCCAGTTGAGGGAAGGTAGGAAATTTTTGAAATTCGCCCACCCATTCCGCAACCTTTATGGCGTCCATTAGATGGATCCTACCATTCTTTCAGTGGTATCAGAGCCACAGGTTCGAATCTTGAACCAAAAGAAAATCAGATCTGACCCTGCGCAGATGGATAGAATGTGTTCTTTCAAGATTTGCGCAGATTGTTTTCTTTTTCAAGAAACGTTCCTTGTTAAGGGCGATTGATGTGAAATTAATTTTATTAAATCCAGAATTTATTTAGAATTGTTCTTTATTTATTTTGATTTAATGGACTGTTCGAACCTGGAGATCACAGTGCAGATTTGGCACAGATAGTCTACGCACCCTTTTTCTTTCTATTTATTTATATTCGGTTTGTAAATAATTTTTTTTTTATTTTTAGACTGAATGTATAGGATTTGATCAAGAATGTAATTAATAGAAATAGGATTTCTGTTATTTTTCTTGATTAAAGAAGAAGGAAGAAGAAGGCGGCGCTGGAGGTTTGCAGTTGGAGAAATCATTTTCTACGATTTGCAGTTTGTGAAACTGCAACCCTTGTGATTAAACTCTGTTTTGCAGGTGGTGCGAACAGTCCATAGTTTGATTTGTGATTGTTTGAAATCAAGATTATTAATTTCAGATCTTTCATGAATTAATTCTTGAATTGAAAATCAGTTTTGGATCCTCTCGGACTAGATTGGACCAAAACTGTTTGGACCGAATCTGGGGTTCGATAGGGACTGTTTTTCAGTCTGTTTTTCTCACACTTGCTGTTCGAAATCTGATGTTCAATTACAAGGATTAATTCGGTCCTCCTGTAAAGCTCAGTTTTAAAGGGTTAAAACTGCAAAAGGCCCATTACTGTGGGATAAGCTGTATGGGCCGAACTGCTATCTGCGATCCAGCCCATACACCTAGTAGTCATTAATTGTTAATGACTTAGATTTTAAATGGGCTATTCAATGGGCTTTACAGCAGTTAATTGATTGGATCAATTCCTCCTTTACATGTGATGTTTGGATGTTTGATGTGCTGCGACCATGGGCCATAAGTACTTGGCCCATGAAGACTCGTTAGTGGCTCTTGCGCACACCATGGCTTAATGCACATCATTGCCATAATGTCCTTCAAGGTCATTGGATGACCCCTCTTTGCTTGGTGGGCCCCACAACCCTGAAAAGGGATGCATACGGAACCCCTAGCCGATTCAGGCCCACCAGAAATCTGACTTTATGAAAGTCAGTGGGAGCCACTCTAGTTTGACCTAAATTAAAACTATGGCGTTTTTTTTCCCTCTAGCAAATATGAATGCTTGTGATAGGGAGACCCATATGATGGACTCTCTAAAGGCCTTCCGTCATTAGCACAATGATGGGTCCTTCAGTAATGAGGAAACGCACCATAAAATTGGGTTATCCATTTGCTGTTAGATCTATTAGAGTGTTTCATAAGATGATAGGGGCGTCATAGACCGATGTGGGAAGGGCTTCACCAGAAAATGGGAACTCTCTCATGGTACCTTGGCGTAACCTGAATATGATGGGTAAGCACTCACTGGACAGAAAGGTTTACCTGAAAACGGCTCTGAACCTTGTCTGACAGAGGCCAAAGGGAAACTCATTTGATGAGTGGATATGATCCGTCACAGAAAGGTGGTGGGGTTTTGCAGCTGAAACAGTTGGCTTCACGCACCCCATGTGATTTCCCACATTTCCAGAGACATTTCGTCGTCTCCGTCACTGAGAAAGGAGGGAAATGTCAGAGATGAACAAATAGGAATGGAACATAGATTAAAAGCCATATCTATGTAGGTAACATGAATCAAACTAAGGTTGTGGACTAATGATTTTGCTATTTTATCAGAAAATGGCAAACGGTCAATTTGCAAAGCTTCTAGACGATAACAAGCTAAAGGGACCAAACTATGCCGACTGGTACAGAAATCTTATGCTGGTCCTAACTTCCAAAAAGTTAGACAAGGTAGTGAAAAATCCTGCCCCGGAACGTCCGGGTGATAGGGCTTCTGAGGCCCATAGAAGGGACTACCAAGAGTGGGAGGATAAGAACTCCCTAGCCCGCTGCTTTGTCGTTGCCTCATTAGACAACTCAATACAGAGGCAGTTCGATCAGATCGAACTAGCCAAGGACATATTGGAGAGTCTAAGAACAATGTATGAAGAGCAGAACCGTTCTACTTGACAGAAGGTCCTGAAATTGTTCATGACCGCGCAGATGACCAAAGGGCAGAAAGTTCATGACCATTGTCTTCGGATGATGAGTTACATTAACGAACTTGAAGCTCTTGGATCCGGGCTAGATCTTGGCACGCAAGTGGATGCCATCCTCAATTCTTTGCCCTCTTCCTTCAATGCGTTCACAATGAACTACAATATGAATAAGCTGAATGTCAGCGTCCAGGAACTCAGCAATATGTTGCAGAGAGCCGAGGATCTACTCAAGAAGGATGAGCCTGTAGTTATGCTTGCTGAAGCTAAGAAATCGGGCAAGAAAAAGAGAAAGGCAAAGAAGCCTCAGAAGAAGGCTGCCAATCCTAAGAAGCAGAAGAAGAACAAGGCATTTGATGTCTGTCACTTCTGCAAGCAGACCGACCACTGGAAGAGGAATTGTCCTGCCTACCTGGAATCTAAGAAAGGTAACATCGAAACTTGTGTCATAGAAACTAACATGTTAGTTACTTCTGTGTCCTGGTGTGTTGACTCTGGGGCTTCAACTCATGCATGTAACTCACTGCAGGGGTTCAAAGTTAGCAGAAGGTTGAGTGAAGGTGAAGTGACACTATTCTTGGGAACAACTGCAAGTGTTGCAGCGGCGGCAATAGGAACCGTATAATTACTTTTTAAAGAAGGAATACTTGTACTTAAATATTGTCTTTATGTACAGAACTTGAGAAGAAATTTAATTTCTGTTTCAAAACTGTGTGCTGATGGATATACTGTTTATTTTAGTAATGTGATTACTGTTAAACGGAATAATAAATTCATCGCATGCGGGGAACTAAAGAATGGTCTCTATGTTCTACATCCTTCTCTGGAAACTAACTTAACCGAAACTACGTCGGTCAAAAATCCCAAGAAAAGGAATCGTGATACAGTAAGTCCCACGTGCCTCTGGCATTACCGACTTGGCCATATCGGTATTGACCGAATCACAAGGTTGGTAAAGGATGGTCCTTTGGATTTTCTAAATGTAGAAAATCTTCCCACTTGTGAACCTTGCCTTCAAGGTAAGATGTCTAAGCGGCCATTTGACGGTAAGCCTGCAAGATCTGAAGGCACACTTGACCTAATACATACTGATGTATGTGGTCCCCTGAGTGTTAGGACACGGAATCAACACGTGTACTTCATCACCTTTACAGATGATTTTTCACGATATGGTTACGTGTACCTAATGAGACATAAGTCTGAATCATTTGAAAAGTTCAAAGAGTTCAGACAGGAAGTCGAGAAACAGTTAGGGAGAGAAATTATGGCCCTTTGATCAGATCAAGGTGTTATTTAGTGGAAATAAATAAAGTGCATGTTTGATTCATGTTGTTTGGTTTAATTCTGTGTAAAACCCTAAAATTTGACATTTATAGAGACTCATGTTAGTTTTAAATGTTCACAGCCGTTGGATAAGTCTGGGGAGATTTATCCTGCCAAGGCTGATGCTGATGTGCCACCAAGTGTTGGGATGGCCTGTCTCAGCCACCAGGGTAAGACCCGAGGCACATGCAGTATGGGATTACTTGAATCCTTGAACCGGACCAGATTTCCAGTATTGCCCTGGACCTTGGAGATAGATGGGCAAAACTGGAAAGTTACACCTGACCCCTAGACTCGATTATGACATTTCACTAGGTGTTGGATCAGGTTGCCTTTGATATGCCATTCAGTGAGATCCTTAGCGGGGATCAAAACCTGGGTATGTTGGGGCAGTTTGAGAATTCATCTGAGTGGGTGATCATAGTGACAGAATCAGCCACTTTGTCGGACAAAGGGTAATGATTGGGAATGCACTCTCTCTGATGGAAACCAAACTGCCGGCAATTGATTTCAATCTTTGGAATTTTGTTTTGCAAAATTAGTATATTTATATATATATGTGTGCGGTTTCAAATTGTTTGCAAATGGTTTTAATTCCCGGGATCCCTGTGAGAGGAGAGTGCGGCACTGTTCCTTGCAGCCGAGGGAGAGGTCCTCTCTTGTCGGGCAGTGCTTGATCATTAAGGGCTGAGAGGTTAAGTGTAAGACCATTGAGGATAATACCTGATGGGCTAATCATGCACCTGCCCATAGTCCCTGGGTTTTTATAAGATGGCTTGGCCCAGGGACCACTTAATGTAAGTGTTGGGCCCATAGGGTCCATATGATGGACTCAAGGGGTTCATTGAGTTTTTCAGTGAATTCGGCTGGGCCTTGTTTTAGAGGCTGGGCCGAACCCATGTGGCTGGTGTGTAGATCAATGCCTGGATCCCACGCCATACAAAGAAGCCCAACTGGGCAGCAGATTGGAAAGTAATTAGACACTGAACACTTAATGGGCCAAAAGCCCATTTCGAGGTGGGCTGATATGATCACCCATCCATGGGGCGAATTTGAGATTAAAGTTAGTAAAAGGATTGGGCCTTTAGCCTTATCCACTCTTAGAGACCAAATTCAAATTAGATTTGAATCTGGTAACCTCCTGATAAGATCAGGAGTAAGCTAACTCTATCTGCAGAAAGGATTAAGATTATCCCCTATCCAAATACTGATTTGGATTGGGATAACTCATAATTAGGAGGTTTCTTAATCAAGAAAAAAGGAGGAGATTTCGAACCAAGAAAAATCGCAAGAAAGGTTCCTGCGAATTCAGATCAGATCTCATACTCTCCAGAAAAAGAGAAAAAGCAGTTCAGCCTTTTCATTTTGGAGATCTCCTCCTGCCGCCGCCATCTGCCATTACAAGATTAGATCTTTGCAGAAAAGAAAGTCAAGAAATCTGTTCTTGACATCAGTCTTGCAAGAAAGACTGAAAAAGATTCAGTGTTTAGTACTTCCAGAGGATTCTTGTGAAGGATCCAGTGTGTAGGACGCACCCTACTGGTTCTGTTCCATTCACAGCTGTGTCATCTTCAGCAGGAACGGATCTTGGAGCATTCTTTGGGCGTGAACACCAACTTTGGGAGATACTGCTTCTCCGGATCAGGTATATTCCTCCCATTTATCATTTGGTACAGATCTGGTTTGATTATGGTTCAAATAGGATCCTTGAATATTGTATTCTAAATTTAGGGAATATGATTCCCAGTTGAGAGAAGGTAGGAAATTTTTGAAATTCGCCCACCCATTCCGCAACCTTTATGGCGTCCATTAGATGGATCCTACCATTCTTTCAATGCTTGGGTCCCACACCATACAAGGAAGCCCAACTGGGCAGTAGTTAGGAAGGTTAAGTGAGCACATAAGCTTGATGGGCCTGAAGCCCATTTCGAACTGGGCTATTTATTTAGTTAATTAATGGGGCAAATTCTAAGATGGATTAGCAGATAGGATAGGGCCTTAATCCTATCCACTCAGAGAGTCCAGATCTGAATGTGATTCAGATCTAGAAACCTCCTAATGGGATTAGGATAAAGCTAATCTAATCTGTAGATAAGATAAGGGTTTAACCTTATCACTAGAAGAGAAGGCTGATCCAAATATGATTTGGATAAGCACCTCCTAATGGGATTAGGAGCTGATCTTTTCAAGTTAACAAAAGGAAAGAGGGAGTGGCAGCCTTTAGAGAGACCAAGAAACACATCAGATCCTCTTTAGTGCTGTAATCAAGAAAAGAGAATTCTGCACCCTGCGAATACTCTCTTGCCGCCTCCCTGCTCTTGCCGCCCTGTTTGCCAGTTTGTTTAGTAATACGATTACTATTAAAAGAAACAACAGATTCATCGCATACGGGGAACTGGAGAACGATCTCTTTGTTCTACATCTTTCACTAGAAACTAACATAACCGATACTACGTCGGCTGAAATCCCTAAGAAGAGAGCTCGTGATACAGTTAATCCCACGTGTCTGTGGCATTATCGACTTGGCCACATCGGTGTTGATCGAATCACAAGGTTGGTAAAGGATGGTCCTTTGGATTTTCTAATTGTAGAAGATCTTCCCACTTGTGAGCCTTGCCTACAAGGTAAGATGACGAAACGGCCATTTAACGGTAAGCCTGAAAGATGTACGGGCATACTTGACCTAATACATACTGACGTATGTGGTCCCCTGAGTGTTAGGACACGAAATCAACACGTGTATTTCATCACCTTCACAGATGATTTTTCACGATACGGTTACGTGTACCTAATGAGATACAAGTCTGAATCCTTTGAAAAGTTCAATGAGTTCAGACAAGAGGTCGAGAAATAGTTAGGGAGAGAAATTAAGGCCCTTCGATCAGATCGAGGTGGCGAGTATCTCTCTGATGAATTCAGGGACTACTTAAAGGATAATGGGATAGTATCACAATTCGCTCCTCCTGCTACACAACAACTTAACGGTGTTTCGGAGAGGAGGAATAGGACCTTATTGGATATGGTTCGGTCGCTTCTCATACACTCAGAGTTACCCACATCCTTTTGGGGTTATGCATTAGAGACTGCGATTTATGTGCTGAATCGGGTTCCAACCAAATCGGATCCGTATACTCCATATGAACTTTGGACCGGAAAGAAACCAAGTGTCAGACAGTTGAAGATTTGGGGTTGTCCAGCACACGTTAAAAGAACGAGTGCAGACAAGTTGGAATCCAAGACTACTCGTTGCCTATTTGTAGGCTACCCAAGAGGCTTTGTAGGTTACCTATTCTATGACCCAAGTGAGCAGAAAGTGTTTTGCAGTCGTAATGCACAATTCTTGGAAACCGACTATATCCTGGATACCCATTGTCAGGAAGTTGTTCTTAGTGAGGAGAGCTCAGGAGCAGTGGGAGATGTCCCACAAGTTCCAGGTAGTGACCAACCTAGAAGATCCACTCGGGTATCTAGGCCACCAGTCCGTTATGGTTATGACCAGGATAGCTACCTGGTGGAAACCTTGACTAGTGGGGAGGATCCCGTGACTTACACGAAAGCTATGTTGGACATAGATTCCTAGAAGTGGGTGGAGGCCATGAGAGTAGAGATGGACTCAATGGAGACCAATGGAGTCTGGACTCTTGTAGATCCGCCCTCCGGGGTAAAAGCAATCGGTTGCAAATGGATTTACAAGAGGAAGAAGGGCCCCAATGGTAAGGTTGAGACATTCAAGGCTCGTCTGGTGGCGAAAGGGTACACTCAGAATGAGGGCATCGATTATGAGGAAACTTTTTTGCCTGTGGCCATGCTTAAATCCATTAGGATCCTATTAGCTGTAGCAGCATACCATGATTATGAGATTTGGCAAATGGATGTCAAAACTGCATCCCTGAATGGAGATCTTACTGAAGATATCTATATGCAGCAGCCGCAAGGCTTCATTGCTGTAGGTCAGGAAAACATGGTATGTAAACTTAATAGATCCATTTACGGACTTAAGCAAGCTTCTAGAAGTTGGAACATCCGTTTTGACTCTGCCGTCAAATCGTTTGACTTCGAGCAGAATCCGGATGAACACTGTGTCTACAGGAAGTACAGTGGAGATAAGGTTACCTTCTTGGTTCTGTATGTAGATGACATTCCACTCATTGGGAATGATGTAGGTATGTTAACTACGGTGAAAGTATGGTTATCACAGCAATTCTCCATGAAAGATCTTGGAGAAGCCTCCTATATACTGGGTCTTCGACTCTATAGAGATAGATCGAAGCGGATAATAGGATTATCCCAATCTGCTTATATTGACAAAATAGTCAAGAGATACAGCATGAAAAACTCCAAGAAAGGAAATGTTCCTTTCAGGCACGGAGTCACTCTCTCCAAGAAGATGTCTCCCAAGACTTCTGAGGAAATTGATGGCATGAAAGACGTTCCCTATGCCTCTGCCGTGGGGAGTATCATGTATGCCATGCTGTGCACACGTCCCAACATAGCTCAGGCAGTGTGTAGTAAGCAGATTTCAAGCCAACCCAGGGCAGGAGCATTGGACTGCTGTGAAAAACATACTTAAATACCTTCGAAGGACAAAAGAGTTTTGTCTAGTATTCGATGGTAGCTCACTACAGATCCAAGGGTATACTGATGCCGATTTTCAATCAGACCCAGATGATAGAAAGTCTACATCTGGATATGTTTTCATGATAGGATCGTGTGCTGTTTCTTGGAAAAACAGCAAACAGGGGTCCACTGCAGACTCCACGACCAAGGTCAAGTACATTGCCGCAAGTGAGGCTGCCAAAGAAGCCGTATGGATGAAGAAGTTCATTCATGAGTTGGGAGTTGTTCTGTCTGACACATCACCCATCCCATTGTTGTGTGACAACAATGGAGCCATTGCTCAGGCTAAGGAGCCACGAGCCCACTCGAAGTCGAAGCACATCGAGAGGAAGTACCACGTACTGCGGGAGATTGTTGGTAGAGGGAACGTCCTGATTCAGAAGGTAGCGTCAGCGGAAAATGTAGCAGACCCATTGACAAAGCCACTATCACAGAAAGTGTTTGAGAAACTCGTGGAAAGCATGGGACTCCGTCTAGTACCTGATTGGACCTAAGTGCAAGTGGGAGCTGTTAGACAGTTTTGTATGCCCTTAGTTTCAATCAAAATTGATGTACTTTATGAGTTTATTGTAAATGAATAAAGGTGCATATTTGATTCATGTTCCCTTGGTATGTTTCTGTATAATACCCTTAAATTGGACACTTATTCAGACTCGTGTAGGTTTAGAAAGTTCGTAGCCAGTGGATCTGTCTGGGGAGACCTATCCTGACAAGGTTGACACTGTGGTGCCATCAAGTCGGTTGAGGTGGCTTGTCTCAGCTACCGGGGTGAGACCCCAGGCACATACAGTGTAGGATTAATTGAATCTTTGAACTGGACCACATTTCCAGTTTTTCCCTGGACCTTGGAGATTGATGGGCAAAACTGGAAAGTTACACCCGACCCCTAGACTCGATTATGATACTGCACCAGGTGTCGGATCGGGGTGTCTTTGATGTACCAATCAGTGAGATCCTTAGCGAGGGTCAAAACTTGGGTATGTTGGGACAATCCGAGAATTCATCTGAGTGAGTGATCATAGTGACAGGATCAGCCCCTTTGTTGGACAAAGGTAATGATTGGGGATGCGCTCTCACTGTTGGAAACCAAGACTCCCGGTAGCCGATTTCAACCATTGAAATTTGTTTTCCAAAGTATATTTTATATGAGATATAAATGTATATACATTATGGTTTCTAAAATGTTTGCAAAATGTTTTAATTCCCGGGATCCATATAAGTGAAGAGTGCAACACTGTTCCTTGCAGCCGAGGGAGAGGTCCTCTCTTGTCGGGCAGTGGATGATCATTAAGGGCTGAGAGGTTAAGTGTAAGACCATTGAGGATGATACCTGATGGGCTAATCTTGCATCTGCCCACAGTCCTTGGATGTTACAAGGTGGTTTGGCCCAGGGACCACTTAGGGTAAGTGTTGGGCCCATAGAGCCCATTTGATGGGTTTCAGGGGGTGCACTATCTTTAACAATGTATTCGACCAGGTCTTGTAACAAAGGCTGGGCCGAACCCATGTGGCTGGTGTATAGATCAATGCTTGGGTCCCACGCCATACAAGAAAGCCCAACTGGGCAGCAGTTAGGAAGGTTAAGTGAGCACATAAGCTTGATGGGCCGGGCGAATTCTGAGATGGATTAGCAGATAGGATAGGGTCTTAATCCTATCCACTCAGAGAGTCCAAATCTGAATGTGATTCAGATCTAGAAACCTCATAGTGGGATTAGGATAAAGCTAATCTAATCTGCAGATAAGATAAGGGTTTAACCTTATCACTAGAAGAGAAAGCTGATCCAAATATGATTTGGATAAGCACCTCCTAATGGGATTAGGAGCTGATCTTTTCAAATTAACAAAAGGAAGGAGGGGGCGGCAGTCTTTAGAGAGACCAAGAAACACATCAGATCCTCTTTAGTGCTGAAATCAAGAAGAGAGAATTCTGCACCCTGTAAATACTCTCTTGCCGCCTCCCTGCTTTTGCCGCCCTGTTTGCCAGTTCGATCTCCAGTTGTGGGAGAAGTCAAGATTGGATCTTGACATCAGTTCTTTCAGAAAGGATTGAAAAGGAAGTTGTGCTCACATTCCATCCTATTGTTTCTTGCAAAAGGACAGAGTTCTTGGGGAAGAACACTGCTGATTCTACTCCATCCAGCACTGCGCCATCTTCAGTGGGAGCAGTCTTTGGATCCTTCTTTGGACGTGAACACCTTCGTTGGGAGATATTACTTCTCCATATCAGGTATTATTCTCTCCCATTCCTTTTGGTTCAGATCTGTTTCAGTTTAAGGTTCAAGATTGATCATTGAAAATATGATTTTCTAAATAGGGAATATGATTCCCAGTTGAAGGGAGAGAAAAATTTTTGAAATTCGCCTCTTATTCCGCAATCTTTGGGCGTCCATGGGATGGATCTCTCATCCTTTCAATCGTTCCCACGGGGATTTAACAAAATAAGTATTACAATCACAGTCTTCCCTAATTATTTGGACAGTCGAAATTTAGATTTAAGGAAACAAGAACTACTGAAAATAGAAACTGGAACAAAGAAAAATAAAAACAAGGGTGATCACTAATCGAATATGCAAATGATGGAATCGCTAGGACTTTTGGTCCACCTAACCAATGCAATGAATATTGATGGGTCCAATTATCCAAGACTAATTGTTATTCCCATAAGCTGAGATTTTCACAAATTTATTTAATATTCTCTCTCAAGATATACTAAACCTACTCCTATCAAGTAACCATTTGATCTCTCGAGTAGAGTTTTCAAGATGGAAGTGCATTAAGTCCAAGAAAACCATTAAATTTAGATGAATCATGTATATATATATATCTCCATATACAATTCAATTCACACTATGAATTATTCTGTCAATTATGCGTATTCCTCTCTCAATTCATTCACATAACCCAAATCAATTAAGAGGTGGCCAAGCTCTTAATTGCATTAAGCACAATAATTCATAGACTATATGGAAATCACAATCTTGGATAAATCAAGAAAATAAAAATATATTCAATAACATGGTTAGCTTTCCATAGCCCTAGCAAGAAACAAACCAGTTCATGATGGAGGAATTAAAACAAACAAAGGGGAAGAAAGAACTCTTGAATTCACCCATGGTGCTGAGATCTCCTCTTCTTGAACTTTCTTGAATTCTTGAACCCTTCTTGACTGATTGCTCCTTGCTCCTTGATTCAAATCATAAGTTGAATGATTGAATGATTCAGTGATCAAGTGATCCCTAAAGCTGGCCCGTCTCCTCCTTTATATAGATTAAAGGGGAGGGGGTGGTCTCCTACTTCCTCTTGAAGTTTATCTTACAAGAATAGAAAGTCCTATCCTAATTCTAACCTTATCTCTTTATCTCTTGAACTCAATCCCTTTTTCACTCTAAGATTACATCAATAATTTAGATCTATAAGGATTCTTCTTAGTTTCTTGTTCTTGGATTCGTAATAGACCTCCTCTGCGAATTGGGCTTCAGCCAGGCTTTTCTGCGAGTTGGGCTTCAACTGCGGATTGAGCTTTCCTATGAAATTGCCCCGACTTCGGGCTTGGATTTGGCTTTGATACACGCCGAATCTGCAAAATCCCAAAACATGAAAGCTGTAGCCTTTTCTCTTATATTTCCAGTGGATCTTGAATCAGCCCATTCGGAGTTCGGAGATGCGAGTTAGGCCCAAATTACTGAACAATGTCGAAACTGTGAAAAATCATCCGATTTGTCTTTCTTTGCTCTTGATGCCTTCTTTCATACCCTGGACCAAAATATAAGAGATATGAGTCCAATTAGATGCTAATTTAGTATAAAAGACAGAATAATTGGGGATAAAAATATGATAAATTCTACTCTCATCAAATCCCCCACACTTAAACTCTTGCCCGTCATCGGGCAAGACAAAACTCGAAACAAAATTAAAACAAGAACAAACAAACTAAAAGAATTGTTTTGGATTTCTCTCAAAATGGTATTTGTTCTCCTGCATGCCTTGATCAGTATCCATGCTTCTTCCCTTCGTCCACTTCTTTTCCTTTTTAACTTGTCCAAGAATAATCTTAAATCGTCAATCCTCATGTCCCTAAGTGAGATCGACAATCAAGGGAAGCAGGCATCTCTTCGCATGAATAATTTAGAGCTAGAGTAAGCCCTTTTTGTTTTTATAATCACATGTGGCAAGATTCAAAAAATACCCTCTCATGATTCTTCAGAACGAAACAAGAATGTTATTACCCTAAGCTTGCTTATGTATCACATCTCCACCACTTATCATGAGTGCAATGCATCAAAAGGTGAATTAGGGTTTGGGATCTAGGGATGAGTGCATTTTATGCTCCATCTCACCCTTTTATTCTTTTAGTGTGAGTGTATTTTATGCTCCCTCTGACACTAGCTCTTTTTTTTCTCGGTATGAGTGCATTTTATTTTCTATCTCACACGAGTTTTTTTCTTTTTTGGATAACACGTTCCAATACAAGAACTCATTATCGTGGTCTCAACATGCTTAACAAAACAAGTTCTAGAATAATCAACCCATGTTTGTCCGTTAGAAGACAAATGTTCACAAGGGTTAACTTTGTATTGCATCTTGCCCATTGATCATTCAAACTATTGAGATGCCTTCCCTATCCAAAAATTTCAGCTAGATTTAACTGCATCCTTTCTTGTCTATCCTAGCTAATCACATGATTCAAGGTGGTTTGCAATCATTCAAAAACAAGTCTCTAAGGAGCAGAAATTTCAAAAAGAAAGGTTAAAAAGTGATGATCAAAGTATGCTAGAGTTCAAAAAATTTATCAACCCCTTACTCTTCCCCCACACTTAAGATCTACATTGTCCTCAATGTATGGAATATGCATAGCAAGAACAAGGAGAGAAATTTAAGAGGACTTCCCTACTATCTATGATTAAGGTCTTAGGAAAAAAAAAACACAATCACGAGTAACAAAAGAAAAAAAAAATAATTTTTATTTATTTTTTGTTGTTGTTAGCACGACCTAAAAACAAAAGGAAAAAGAAAAACAAACTTCCCTATCATGAATCGGATCCTCTAACTCTCTTGGTTGCAGCTTTCGGTGTGCTCCCCTTTCATCCATCATGGGTGGGTTCAGATCTGGAATAGGGGCCTACAAAACAGAGGGTAACGGTTTCTCATCAGGAATATAATGAGCATTACCTTGTCTTGGCTTGAACCCTTCTTGGCTGTCCTCAAAATAGTTCATCGCATTTTTTACCTCTTTCTCCATGACCTGCATGTTTTTACATGAATTAATAATGTAGTTTTCAAAGGGGTCATTATTAGACAGTTTTGTATGCTCTTAGCTTCAATCAAAATTGATGTACTATATGAGTTTATTGTAAATGAATAAAGGTGCATATTTGATTCATGTTCCCTTGGTATGTTTCTGTGTAATACCCTTAAACTGGACACTTATTGAGACTCGTGTTAGTTTAGAAAGTTCACAGCTAGTGGGTCGGTCTGGGGAGACCTATCCTAACAAGGTTGACACTATGGTGCCATCAAGTCGGTTGAGGTGGCTTGTCTCAGCTACCGGGGTGAGACCCCAGGCACATACAGTGTAGGATTAATTGAATCTTTGAACTGGACCAGATTTCCAGTATTGCCCTGGACATTGGAGATTGATGGGCAAAACTGGAAAGTTACACCCGACCCCTAGACTAGATTATGATACTGCACTAGGTGTCGGATCGGGGTGTCTTTGATGTACCAATTAGTGAGATCCTTAGCGGGGGTCAAAACCTGGGTATGTTGGGACAATCCGAGAATTCATCTGAGTGGGTGATCATAGTGACAGGATCTGCCCCTTTGTCGGACAAAGGTAATGATCGGGGATGCGCTCTCACTGTTGGAAACCAAGACTGCCGGCAGCCGATTTCAACCGTTGAGATTTGTTTTGCAAAGTATATTTTATATGAGATATAAAAGTATATATATTATGGTTTCTAAAATGTTTGCAAAAGGTTTTAATTCCCGGGATCCATATAAGTGGAGAGTGCAACACTGTTCCTTGCAGCCGAGGGAGAGGTCCTCTCTTGTTGGGCAGTGTATGATCATTAAGGGCTGAGAGGTTAAGTGTAAGACCATTGAGGATAATACCTGATGGGCTAATCTTGCATCTGCCCACAGTTCCTGGGTGTTACAAGGTGGCTTGGCCCAGGGACCACTTAGAGTAAATGTTGGGCCCATAGAGCCCATTTGATGGGTTTCAGGGGGTGCACTGTCTTTAACAGTGTATTCGACCAGGCCTTGTAACAAAGGCTGGGCCGAACCCATGTGGCTGATGTGTAGATCAATGCTTGGGTCCCATGCCATACAAGGAAGCCCAACTGGGCAGTAGTTAGGAAGGTTGAGTGAGCACATACGCTTTATGGGCCTAAAGCCCATTTCGAACTGGGCTATTTTTTTAGTTAATTAAAGGGGCGAATTCTGAGATGGATTAGCAGATAGGATAGGGTCTTAATCCTATCCACTCAGAGAGTCCAGATCTGAATGTGATTCAGATCTAGAAACCTCCTAATGGGATTAGGATAAAGCTAATCTAATCTAATCTGCAGATAAGATAAGGGTTTATCCTTATCACTAGAAGAGAAGGCTGATCCAAATATGATTTGGATAAGCACCTCCGAATGGGATTAGGAGCTGATCTTTTAATTTAACAAAAAGAAAGAGGGGGCGGCAGCCTTGAGTGAGACCAACAAGAAATACATCAGATCCTCTTTAGTGCTGAAATCAAGAAGAGAGAATTCTGCAGCCTGCGAATACTCTCTTGCCGCCTCCCTGCTCTTGTCGCCCTATTTGCCAGTTCGATCTCCAGCTGTGGGAGAAGTGAAGATTGGATCTTGACATCAGTTCTTTCAGAAAGGATTGAAAAGGAAGCTGTGCTCACGTTCCATTCTACTGTTTCTTGTGAAGGACAGAGTTCTTGGGGAAGAACACTACTGATTCTGCTCCATCCTGCACTGCGCCATCTTCAGTGGGAGCAGTCTTTGGATCCTTCCTTGGGTGTGAACACCTTTGTTGGGAGATATTACTTCTCTGTATCAGGTATTATTCTCTCCCATTCCTTTTGGTTCAGATTTGGTTCAGTTTAAGATTCAAGATTTATCCTTGAAAATATGATTTTCTAAATAGGGAATGTGATTCCTAGTTGAAGGGAGAAGAAAAATTTTTTGAAATTCGCCCCTTATTCCGCAATCTTTGGGCGTCCATGTGATGGATCTCTCATCCCTTCAGTGGTATCAGAGCCCAGGCTCAAATCTTTAACCATTCTGTTTCATATCTGAACCTGCACAATTAGGGAGAAGGCGTTCTACCCAATTTGCGCAGATTTGGTTTTTGGGAAATTTGTTCCCAAAACAAATGGGCAAATAATCTGAAATTAATTTTAAATAAATCTGATTATTATTTAGAATTGTTCTTTATAATTTTCTTGATTTATGGGCTGTTCGTACAAGAGGAGATCGAATTCTTGGTTTGCGTAGGGAACCTGCAATTTTGTAGTTCTTGATTTATTTTGGGTCTGATGTAATTATTAATAGAAATAGGATTTCTATTTATTTTTATTTTGGATCGAAGTTGGCGGCGCAGAAAAGGAGATTTCGCAGAGAAGGAGATTTTGCAGATGAGAGAAATGATATCTTCGATTTGCAGTTTGTGAAACTGCATTCTATGGTCTAACCTATGTTTTGCAGGAAGGATTGTGCGAACAACCCTGTTTGACTGATTCTTGTTTTTCCTTTTATCAGTATTTAATTTCAGATTATTTCCTTGAATTAAGGATTTAATTAAAAATCAAACCCTAGACACATTCGAACCAAGATTGGTTCAAAACTGTTTAGACCAATTCTAGGGTTTAATCAAGGCTGAAAGTCAGCCCTAATTTCCCACTAATGGGCCTAAGGATTGATATTTAATTAAATGGTTAATTTAGCCCAGCCTGTAAAGGCCCAGTTTTAAATAGTTAAAACTGCAAAAGCCCATTTTAAAGGATAAATCTATGTGGGCCGAACTAGGTAACCCTAATTCAGCCCATATACCTAGATAATATTAATGGTTAATATTATGGAATTTTAACGGGCTTCCAACGGGCCATACAGATAATTAATTGATTGGATCAATTTATCCCTGCATGTGATGTATGGATGTGTGATGTGCTGCGTACATGGGCCATAAGTACTTGGCCCATGCTCATTCAACAGTGGCTCTTGCGCACACCATGGCTGAATGCACATCATTGCCATGGTGTCCCTTTTGGTCATTGGATGACTTCCCACAGTGGTGGGCCCCACACCTCATCAAGAGGTTACGTGCAGAACCCTAGCCGATTCAAGGCCCACCGAAATCTGGCTTTATGAAAGTCAGTGGGAGCCATTTTGGTTTGACCTAAATCAAACTAGGGCAGTTCCTTTTCCAGTGGCCGGAGACAATACACTAGGATGCAGAAGCTACCAACAAATTGGTTTCTATAACACAAGTTTCGAAGTTACCTTTCTTGGATTCCAGGTACGCAGGACAGTTCCTTTTCCAGTGGCCGATCATCTTGCAGAAGTGACAGGCATCCGATGCTTTGTCTTTCTTCTGCTTCTTGCTCTTAGCGGTTTTCTTCTGAGGCTTCTTTGCCTTCCTCTTTCTATTGCCTATTTTGCCAGCTTCAACAAGCATGGCTACAGGCTCTTCCTTTCTAATCAGTTCTTCAGCTCTTTGCAACATATTGCTGAGCTCTTGTAAGCTGACATTTAGCTTGTTCATGTTATAGTTCATGATGAAAGGATTAAAGGAAGGAGGCAAAGAGTTAAGGATAGCATCTATCTGGCTTGCAAGGTCCAGCCCGGATCCAAGAGCCTCCAGTTCGCTGATGTATCCCATCATCCGAAGAAAATTGTCGTGAACTTGTTGACCCTTGGACATTTGTGCGGTCATGAACTGTTTCAAGACCTTTTGTCAATGATGTGCATTCAGCCATGGTGTGTGCAAGACCACTGTCGAATGAGCATGGGCCAAGTACTTATGGCCCATGTACATAGCACATCACACATCCATACATCACATGCAGGGATAAATTGATCCAATCAATTAATTATCTGTAAGGCCTGTTGGAAGCCCGTTAAAAATCCATAATATTAACCATTAATATTATCTAGGTATATGGGCTGAATTAGGGTTACCCAGTTCGGTCCATATAGCTTTATCCTTTAAAATGGGCTTTTGCAGTTTTAACTATTTAAAACTGGGCATTTAAAGGCTGGGCCAAATTAACCATTTAATTAAATATCAATCCTTAGGCCCATTAGTGGGAAATTAGGGCTGACTTTCAGCCTTGATTAAACCCTAGAATTGGTCCAAACAGTTTTGAACCAATCTTGGATTGAATGGGTCTAGGGTTTCATTTTTAATGAAATCCTTAATTCAAGAAAATAATCTGAAATTAAATACTGATAAAAGGAAATACAAGAACCAGTCAAACAAGGTTGTTCACACAAGCCTTCCTACAAAACAAAGGTTAGATCACAGAATGCAGTTTCACAATCTGCAAATCGCAGATAGCATTTCTCTCATTTGCGAAATCTCCTTCTCTACAAAATCTCCTTTTCTGCGCCGCCAACTTCGATCCAAAATAAAAATAAATAGAAATCCTATTTCTATTAATAATTACATCAGATCAAATATACATTGAGTCTAGAAAATAAAAAAAATTATTTACAGACCCAAAATAAATCAAGAACTGCAAAATCGCAGGTTCCCTACGCAAACCAAGAAATCGATCTCCTCTTGTACGAACAGCCCATAAATCAAGAAAATTATAAAGAACAATTCTAAATAATAATCAGATTTATTTAAAATTAATTTCAGATTATTTGCCCATCTGTTTTGGGAACAAATTTCCAAAAAACCAAATCTGCGGAAATTGGGTAGAACGCCTTCTCCCTAATTGCGCAGGTTCAGATCTGAAACAGAATGGTTCAAGATTTGAACCAAGGCTCTGATACCACTGAAAGGATGAGAGATCCATCCCATGGATGCCCAAAGATTGTGGAATAAGGGGCGAATTTCAAAAATTTTTCTCTCCCTTCAACTGGGAATCACATTCCCTATTTAGAAAATCATATTTTCAAGGATCAATCTTGAACCTTAAACTGAACCAGATCTGAACCAAAAAGAATGGGAGAGAATAATACCTGATACGAAGAAGTAATATCTCTCAACGAAGGTGTTCACGCTCAAGGAAGGATCCAAAGACTGCTCCCACTGAAGATGGCGCAGTGCAGGATGGAGCAGAATCAGCAGTGTTCTTCCCCAAGAACTCTGTCCTTCGCAAGAAATAGTAGAATGGAACGTGAGCACAGCTTCCTTTTCAATCCTTTCTCAAAGAACTGATGTCAAGATCCAATCTTGACTTCTCCCACAGCTTGAGATCGAATTGGCAAACAGGGCAACAAGAGCAGGGATGCAGCAAGAGAGTATTCGCAGGCTGCAGAATTCTCTCTTCTTGATTTCAGCACTAAAGAGGATCGATGTGTTTCTTGTTGGTCTCACTCAAGGCTGCCACCCCTCCTTTTTGTTAATTTAAAAGATCAGCTCCTAATCCCATTAGGAGGTGCTTATCCAAATCATATTTGGATCAACCTTCTCTTCTAGTGATAAGGATAAACCCTTATCTTATCTGCAGATTAGATTAGCTTTATCCTAATCCCATTAGGAGGTTTCTAGATCTGAATCACATTCAGATCTGGACTCTCTGAGTGGATAGGATTAAGACCCTATCCTATCTGCTAATCCATCTCAGAATTCGCCCCTTTAATTAACTAAAAAAACTGCCCAGTTGGGCTTCCTTGTATGGCGTGGGACCCAAATATTGATCTACACATCAGCCACATGGGTTCGGCCCAGCTTTTGTTACAAAGCCTAGTCGAATACACTGTTAAAGACAATGCACCCCCTGAAACCCATCAAATGGGCTCTATGGGCCCAACACTTACCCCAAGTGGTCCCTGGGCCAAGCCACCTTGTAACACCCAGGGACTGTAGGCAGATGCAAGATTAGCCCATCAGGTATTATCCTTAATGATCATACACTGCCCGACAAGAGAGGACCTCTCCCTCGGCTGCAAGGAACAGTGTTGCACTCTCCACTTATATGGATTCCGGGAATTAAAACCTTTTGCAAACATTTTAGAAACCATAATATGTATACTTTTATATCTCATATAAAATATACTTTGCAAAACAAATCTCAACGGTTGAAATCGGCTGCCGGCAGTCTTGGTTTCCAACATGAGAGCGCATCCCCGATCATTACCTTTGTCCGACAAAGGGGCTGATCTTGTCACTATGATCACCCACTTAGATGAATTCTTGGATTGTCCCAACATACCCAAGTTTTGACCCCCGCTAAGGATCTCACTGATTGGTACATCAAAGACACCCCGATCCGACACCTACTGCAATATCATAATCGAGTCTAGGGGTCGGGTGTAATTTTCCAGTTTTGGCCATCAATCGCACACTGTATGTGCCTGGAGTCTCACCCCGGTAGCTGAGACAAGCCACCTCAACCGACTTGATGGCACCACAGTGTCAGCTTTGTCAGGATAGGTCTCCCCAGACCGACCCACTGGCTGTGAACTTTCTAAACTAACACAAGTCTCAATAAATGTCCAGTTTAAGGGTATTATGTAGAAACATACCAAGGGAACATGAATCAAATATGCATTTTTATTGATTTACAATAAACTCATACAGTACATCAATTTTGATTGAAGCTAAGGGCATACAAAACTGTTTAACAATTTAACTTATTTAATAAATCCAGTTCGAAATGGGCTTTAGGCCCATTAAGCTTATGTACTCACTTTACCTTCCTAACTGTTGCCCAGTTGGGCTTCCTTGTATGGCATGGGCCCCAAACATTGATCTACACATCAGCCACATGGGTTTGGCCCAGCCTTTGTTACAAGGCCTAGTCGAATACACTATTATGGAGAGTGAACCACTGAAACCCATCAAATGGGCGCTATGGGCCCAACACTTACCCTAAGTGATCCTTGGGCCAAGCCACATTGTAACCCCCATGGACTGTGGGCAGATGCAAGATTAGCCTATCGGGCATTATCCTCACTAGTCTTACTATTAACCTCTCGCCCATAATGATCATACACTACCCGACAAGAGAGGACCTCTCCCTCGACTGCAAGGAACAGTGTTGCACTCTCTGCTTATATGGATCCCGGGAATTAAAACCTTTTGCAAGCATTTTGAAACCATAATATATATACTTTTATATCTCATATAAAATATATTTTGCAAAACAAATCTCATCGATTGAAATCAGCTGCCGGCAGTCTTGGTTTCCATCAGTGAGAGTGCATCCCCGATTATTACCTTTTTTCGATAAAAGGGCTGATCCTGTCACTTTGATCACCCACTCAGATGAATTCTCAGACTGTCCCAACATACCCAGGTTTTGACCCCCGCTAAGGATCTCACTGAATAATACATCAAAGACAGCCCAATCCGACACCTAGTGCAGTATCATAATCGAGTCTAGGGGTTGGGTGTCTCTTTTCAGTTTTGCCCATCAATCTCCAAGGCCCAGGGCAATATTGGAAATCTGGTCCAGTTCAAAGATTCAATTAATCCTACACTGTGTGTGCCAAGGGTCTCACCCTAGTAGATGAGACAAGCCACCCCAACCGACATGGTGGCACCACAGATTCAGCCTTTTCAATGTAAGTCTCCCCAGACCGACCCACTGGCTGTGAATTGGGAATCGAATTCCCTATTTAGAAAATCATATTTTCAAGGATCATTCTTGAACCATAAACTAAACCAAATCTGAACCAAGAGGAGGAGAGAGAGATAATACCTGATACAGAGAAATAATATCTCTCAACGGAGGTGTTCACACCCAAGGTAGAAACCAAAATCTGCTCCCACTGAAGATGGTACGGTGCAAGATGGAGCAGAATCAGCAGTGTACTTCCTAAGAACTTGATTCTTCCCAAGAATCACCTGGATGGCTAGTGAATACAACTCCTACCAATCTTTTCTCCAAAAGATTGGAATCAAGATCCGATCTTGATTTCTCCTAAGCAATGGAGATCGAACTACTATAGGCGGCGGCTGAAGGAAAGAGGCGGCTAGAGAGAATTTGCAAGGTGCAGAATTCTCTCCTCTGTGATCTCAGCTCTGAAGACAAGACTGTTGCTGGTGATTACGTGTCTAAAAGATGCCGCCCCCTCTTCCTTTTATAGACTTAAAGGAATCAGCTCCTAATCCCATTAGGAGTTGCAAATCCAAATCATATATGGATTACAAGTCCCATTGAGATAATGGATAAACCTTATCTTATCTACAGATTAGATCAGCCAGTTCCTAATCTAATTAGGAAGTTTCGAAATCTAAATCTCATTTAGATCTTGGACTCTCTGAGTGGATAGGGTGTGGGCCCAATCCTATCAGCTGATCTTATCTCAGAATTTGCCCCTTAAAGACTAATCAAATTAGCCCAGTTCGATATGGGCTTAAGGCCCATTTAGGGTTATGTATTCATTTAAACCTTCCAAACTGCTGCCCAGTTGGGCTTCCTTGTATGGCGTGGGACCCAAACATTGATCTACACATCAGCCACATGGGTTCAGCCCAACCTTTGTTACAAGGCCTGGCCGAATACACTCTTATGGACAGTGCACCCCCTGAAACCCATCAGATGGGCTCTATGGGCCCAACACTTACCCAAAGTGGTCACTGGGCCAAGCCACCTTGTAACACCCAGGGACTATGGGCAGATGCAAGATTAGCCCATCAGGTATTATCCTCAATGGCCTTACACTTAACCTCTCAGCCCATAATGATCATACACTACCCGACAAGAGACAAGCCAAGGGTCTCACCTCGGTAGCTGAGACAAGCCACCCCAACCGACTTGGTGGCACCACAGTGTCAACCTTGTCAGGATAGGTCTCCCCAGACCGACCCACTGGCTGTGAACATTCTAAACTAACACGAGCCTCATTAAGTGTCTATTTTAAGGGTATTACACAGAAACATACCAAGGGAATATGAATCAAATATGCACTTTTATTCATTTACAATAAACTCATAAAGTACATCAATTTGATTTAAGCTAAGGGCATACAACACTGTCTAATAGCTCTCACTTGCACTTAGGTCCAATTAGGTACTAGCCAGAGTCCCATGCTTTCCATGTGTTTCTCCAACACTTTCTATGATAGTGGCTTTGTCAATGGGTCTTCTACATTTTTTGCTGACGCTACCTTCTGAATCAGGACATCCCCTCTACCAACAATCTCCCTCAGTACATGGTACTTCCTCTCGATGTGCTTCGACTTCGAGTGGGTTCGTGGCTCCTTAGGCTGAGCAATAGCTCCATTGTTGTCACTCAACAATGGGATGGGTGATGTGCTAGATGGAACTACTCCCAACTCGTGAACGAACTTCTTCATCCACACGGCTTCTTTGGCAGCCTCACTTGCGGCAATGTACTCGGCCTCAGTCGTGGAGTCTGCAATGGACCCCTATTTGCTATTTTTCCCGCAAATAGCACACGATCCTATCGAGAAAACATATCCAGATGTAGAGTTTCTATCATCTAGATCCGATTGGAAATCGGCATCTGTATACCCTTGGGTCTGTAGTGAGCTACCATCGAAAGTAGACAAAACTCTTTTGTCCTTCGAAGGTACTTAAATATGCTTTTCACAACAGTCCAATGCTCCTGCCCTGGGTTGGCCTGAAATCTGCTTACTACACTCACTATCTGAGCAATGTCAGGGCGAGTGCACAGCATGGCATACATGATGCTCCCTACGGCAGAGGCATAGGGAATGTCCTTCGTGCCATCAATCTCCTCAGAAGTCTTGGGAGACATCTTCTTGGAGAGAGTGACTCTGTCCCTAAAACGAACATTTCCTTTCTTGGAGTTTTCCATGCTGTATCTTTTGACTATTTTTCAATGCAGGCAGATTGGGATAATCCTATTATCCGCTTCGATCTATCTCTATAGAGTCGAAGACCCAATATATAGGAGGCCTCTCCAAAATCTTTCATAGAGAATTGCTACGAAAGCCATATTTCACTGTAGTCAACATTCCTACATCATTCCCAAAGAGTAGAATGTCATCTACATACAGAACCAAGAAGGTAACCTTATCTCCACTGTACTTCCTGTAAACATAGTGTTCATCCGGATTCTGCTCGAAGTCAAACGATTTGACGGCAGAGTCAAAACTGATTCCTACATCATTCCCTGGAATGCAGTTTTGACATCCATTTGACAAATCTCATAATCATGGTATGCTGCTACAACTAGCAGGATCCTAATGGATTTAAGCATGGCTACAGGCGAAAAGATTTCCTCATAATCGATTCCCTCTTTCAGAGTGTACCCTTTCGCAACCAGACGAGTTTTGAAGGTCTCAACTCTACCATTGGGGCCCTTCTTCCTCTTGTAAATCCATTTGCAACTGATGGCTTTTACCCTGGAGGGCGGATCTGCTAGAGTCCAGACTCCATTGGTATCCATTGAGTCCATCTCTGCTCTCATGGCCTCCACCCACTTCTGGGAATCAATGTCCAACATAGCTTCCGCATAAGTCACGGAATCCTCCTCACTAGTCAAGGTTTCCACCAGGTAACTATCCTGATCATAACCATAACGGACTGGTGGCCTGTATACCCGAGTGAATTTTCTAGGTTGGTCACTACCTAGAACTTGTGCGACATCTCCCACTGCTCCTGAGCTCTCCTCATCAAGAACAATTTCCTGACGATGGGTGTCCAGGATGTAATTGGTCTCCAAGAACTGGGCATTTCGACTACAGAACACTTTCTGCTCACGTGGGTCAATGAAAAGTTAACCTATTGAGCCTTTTGGTTAGCCTACAAGTAGGCAACGACTGGTTTTGGATTCCAACTTGTCTGCACTCATTCTTTTAACGTGTGCTGGACAACCCCAAATCTTCAAGTGTCTGACACTTGGTTTCTTTCCGGTCCAAAGTTCATATGGAATGTTCGGAACCGATTTGGTTGGAACCCGATCCAGCATGTAGATCGCAGTCTCTAATGCGTAACCCCAAAAGGATGTGGGTAACTCTGAGTGTATGAGAAGTGACCGGACCATATCCAATAAGGTCCTATTCCTCCTCTCTGAAATACCGTTAAGTTGTGGTGTAGTAGGAGGTGCTAATTGTGATACTATCCCATTGTCCTTTAATAGTCGCTGAACTCGTCAGATAGATACTTGCCACCTCCATCTAATCGAAGGGCTTTAATTTCTCTCCCCAACTGTTTCTCGACCTCTTGTCCAAACTCTTTGAACTTTTCAAAGGATTCGGACTTGTGTCTCATTAGGTACACGTAACCATATTGTGAAAATCATCTGTGTAGGTGATGAAATACACGTGTTGATTTCGTGTCCTCACACTTAGGGGACCACATACATCAGAATGTATTAGGTCAAATGTGCCTGTACATCTTTCAGGCTTACCGTCAAATGGCCGTTTTGTCATCTTGCCTTGTAGGCAAGGCTCACAGGTGGGAAGATCTTCTACAGTTAGAAAATTCAAAGGACCATCCTTTACCAACCTTGTGATTTGGTCAACACCGATGTGGCCAAGTCGGTAGTGCCACAAACACATGGGATTAACTGTATCACGGGATCTCTTCTTGGGGATTTCAGCCGACGTAGTTTCGGTTATATTAGTTTCTAGAGAAGGATGTAAAACATATAGACCATTCTCCAGTTCCCCATATGCGATGAATTTGTTATTTCTTTTAATAGTAATCGTATTACTAAAGAAGACAGAATAACCATCTGCACACAGTTTTGAAACATAAATCAAATTTCTTCTGAAGTTTTGTACATAAAGAGAATCTTTGAGTACAATTTTTCCTTCTCTAAAAATTAACTCCACGGTTCTTGTTGCCGCGGCTGCAACAATTGCAGTAGTCTCCAAGTAGAGAGTGACTTCTCCTTCACTCAGCCTTCTGATTACCTTGAACCCCTGCAGTGAGTTACACACATGAGTTGAAGCCCCAGAGTCAATACATCAGGACGCAGAAGCTACCAATAAATTGGTTTCTATAACACAAGTTTCAAAATTACCTTTCTTGGATTCCAGGTAGGCAGGACAATTCCGTTTACAGTGTCTGGTCTTCTTGCAGAAGTGACATACATCTGATGCTTTGTCTTTCTTCTGCCTTTTTCCCTTGGTGGATTTCTTCTGCGGCTTCTTTGCCTTCCTCTTTCTCTTGCTCATTTTGCTAGTTTCAACAAGCATAGCTACAGGCACATCCTTTTTAATTAGTTCTTCAGCTTTTTGCAACATATTGCTGAGCTCTTGCAAGCTGACATTCAGCTTGTTCATGTTATAGTTCATGATGAACGGATTAAAGGAAGGTGGCAAAGAATTAAGGATTTCGTCTATCTGGGTTGCAAGGTTAAGCCCGGATCCAAGAGCCTCTAGTTCGTTGATGTAACCCATCATCCGAAGACAATGGTCATGAACTTGTTGGCCCTTGGACATTTGTGTGGTCATGAACTGCTTCAAGACCTTTTGCCGAGTAGAATGATTATGTTCTTCATACATCATTCTCAGGCTGTCCAATATGTCCTTGGCAAGTTCGATCTGATCGAATGGCCTCTGTATTGGGTTGTCCAAGGAAGCGAGGATGTAACACCGGGCTAGGGAGTTTTTCTCCTCCCATTCCTGATAGTATCTCCTTCGGGCCTCAGAAGCTCTGTCTCCCGGACGCTCCGAGGTAGGATTCTTTGCCACTTTGTCCAGTTTTTCTGAAGCTAGGACCAGCATAAGGTTCCTATACCAGTTGGCATAGTTTCGGCCCTTAAGCTTGTTGTCATCAAGAAGCTTTGCAAAAGATCCGTTTGCCATTTTCTGATAAAAGAGCAAACATCAGTCCACAACCTAATTTGATTCATGTTCATTTCATAGATATGGCTTTTAATCTACGATCCATTTCCATTTATTCATCTCTTAGATTTTCCTCCTTTCTCAGTGACGGAGACTACGGGTTGACTCTGGAAATGTGGGAAATCACATAGGGTGCCTGGAGCCAACTGTTTTAGCTGCATAACCCCACCACCTTTCTATGAAGGATCATATCCACTCATCATATGAGTTTTCCCTTTGGCCTCTGTCAGACAATGTTTAGAGCCGTTTTCAGGTAAACCTTTTTGTCCAGTGAGTGCTTACCCACCATATTCGTGAACGCCAAGGTACCATGAGAGAGTTCCCATTATCTGGTGAAGCCCCTCCCACATCGGTCTATGACGCCCCTATCATCTTATGAAACATTCAGACAAGCCCAACAGCAAATGGATAGCCCATTTTCTGGAGGGAATAAATAATTATGCCCTAGTTTGATTTAGGCCAGAACAAAGTGGCTCCCATTGACTTTCATAAAGCCAGATTTCGGTGGGCCTTAAATCGCTAGGGTTCCGCACGTAAACTCTTGATGAGGTGTGGGGCCCACCACTGAGGGAGGTCATCTAATGACCTAAAGGGACACCATGGCAATGATGTGCATTCAACCATGGTGTGCGCAAGAGCCACTGTCGAATGAGCATGGGCCAAGTACTTATGGCCCATGTATGTAGCATATCACACATCCATACATCTCATGCAGGGATAAATTGATCCAATCAATTAATTATCTGCAAAGCCCATTAGAAGCCCGTTAAAATTCCATAACATTAACCATTAATATTATCTTGGTATATGGGCTGAATTAGGGTTACCCGGTTCGGCCCATATAGCTTTGTCCTTTAAACTGTCTTTTGCAATTCTAACAATTTAAAACTAGGCCTTTATAGGCTGGGTTGAATTAACCATTTAATTAAATATCAATCCTTAGGCCCATTAGTGGGAAAATATAGTGCTGACTTTCAGCCTTGATTAAACCCTAGAATTGGTCCAAACAGTTTGAACCTATCTTGGTTCGAATGGGTCTAGGGTTTGATTTTTAATAAAATCCTTAATTCTGGTAAATAATCTAAAATTAAATAACTGCTAAAAGAAAAATAGAAATCAGTTAATCAGGGCTGTTCACACACTCCATCCTGCAAAATAGAGGCTAGATCACAGATTATAGTTTCTCAAACTACAAGTCGCAGATAGCGAATCTCCCATCTGTGAAATCTCCTTCTCAGCGCCGCCATCTTCGATCCAAAATTAAAAATAAATAGAAATCCTATTTCTATTAATTATTACATCAGATTGAATGCCTATAGATTGAGTCTAGAAATAAAAAAAAAATTATTTATAGACCAAATGTAATAAATAAATTCAATAAACTGCAAATCTTGCAGTTCTCCTTGCGCAAACAAAGATTTCAATCTCCTCTTGTACAAATAGCCCATAAATCAAGAAAATTATAAAGAACTATTCTAAATAATAATCAGATTTATTTAAAATTAATTTCAGATTATTTGCCCATCTGTTTTGGGAACAAATTTCTCAAAACCCATATCTGCGCAAATTGGGTAGAATGCCTTCTCCCTATTTGCGCAGGTTCAAATCTGAAACAGAATGGTTCAAGATTTGAACCATGGCTCTGATACCACTGAAGGGATAGGAAATCCATCACATGGACGCCCAAGAATGCGGAATAAAGGGGGCGAATTTCAAAAATTTTTCTTTCCCTTCAACTGGGATTCGAATTCCCTATTTAGAAAATCATATTTTCAAGGATCATTCTTGAACCATAAACTAAACCAGATCTGAACCAAGAGGAGGAGAGAGAGATAATACCTGATACAGAGAAATAATATCTCTCAACGGAGGTGTTCACACCCAAGGTAGAAACCAAAATCTGCTCCCACTGAAGATAACGCAGTGCAAGATGGAGCAGAATCAGCAATGTCCTTCCTAAGAACTTGATTCTTCCCAAGAATCACCTGGACGGCTAGTGAATACAATTCCTACTAATCTTTTCTCCAAAAGATTGGAATCAAGATCCGATCTTGATTTCTCCCAAGCAATGGAGATCGAACTACTATAGGCAACGGCTGTAGGAAGGAGGCGGCTAGAGAGAATTTGCAGGGTGCAGAATTCTCTCCTCTGTGATCTCAGCTCTGAAGACAAGACTGTTGCTGGTGATTGTGTGTCTAAAGGCTGCCACCCCCTCTTCCTTTTACAGACTTAAAGCGATCAGCTCCAAATCCCATTCGGAGTTGCTAACCCAAATCATATCCAGATTAGAAGTCCCTTTGAGATAAGAGATAAACCTTATCTTATCTGCAGATTAGATCAGCCAGTTCCTAATCTAATTAGGAAGTTTTGAAATCTAAATCTCATTTAGATCTTAGACTCTCTGAGTGGATAGGGTGTGGGCCCAATCCTATCAGCTGATCTTATCTCAGAATTCGCCCCATAAAGACTAATCAAATTAGCCCAGTTCGAAATGGGCTTAAGGCCCATTTAGGGTTATGTATTCATTTAAACCTTCCAAACTGCTGCCCAGTTGGGCTTCCTTGTATGGCATGGGACCCAAACATTGATCTACACATCAACCACAAGGGTTCAGCCCAGCCTTTGTTACAAGGCCTGGCCGAATACACTGTTATGGACAGTGCACCCCCTGAAACCCATCAGATTGGCTCTATGGCCCCAACACTTACCCTAAGTGTTCCCTGGACCAAGCCACCTTGTAACACCCAGGGACTATGGGCAGATGCAAGATTAGCCCATCGGGTATTATCCTCAATGGCCTTACACTTAACCTCTCTGCCCATAATGATCATACACTGCCCGACATGAGAGGACCTCTCCCTCGGCTGCAAGGAACAGTGTTGCACTCTCTCAACTATGGATCCCGGGAATTGAAACCTTTTGCAAACATTTCTAAACCATATGATATATATACTTTTTATCTCATATAAAATATATTTTGCAAAACAAATTTCAACGATTGAAATCGGTTGCCGGCAGTCTTGGTTTCCATCAGTGAGAGGGCATCCCCGATCATTACCTTTGTTCGACAAAGGGGCTGATCCTGTCACTATGATCACCCACTCAGATGAATTCTCAGACTGTCCCAACATACCCAGGTTTTGACCCCCGCTAAGGATCTCACTGATTGGTATATCAAAGACAGCCTAATTTGGCACCTAGTGCAGTATCATAATCGAGTCTAGGGGTCGGGTGTAACTTTCCAGTTTTGCTCATCAATCTCCAAGGTCCAGGGCAATACTGGAAATCTGGTCCAATTCAAAGATTTAATTAATCCCACACTGTATGTGCCTAGGGTCTCACCCCGGTAGCTGAGACAAGCCACCCCAACCGACTTGGTGGCACCACAGTGTCAGCCTTGTCAGGTTAGGTCTCCCCAGACCGACCCATTGGCTGGGAACATTCTAAACTAACATGAGTCTCATTAAGTGTCTAGTTTAAGGGTATTACACAGAAACATACCAAGGGAACATGAATCAAATATGCACTTTTATTCATTTACAATAAACTCATAAAGTACATCAATTTGATTGAAGCTAAGGGCATACAAAACTATCTAACAATGAACATTCTAAACTAGCAGGAGTCTCATTAATTGTCCAATTTAAGGGTATTACACAGAAACATACCAAGGGAACATGAATCAAATATTCACTTTTATTCAATTGCAATAAACTCATAAAGTACATTTTTCTGATTGAAGTTAAGGGCATACAAAACTGTCTTACAGATTCCACTTGCACTTAGGTCTAATCAGGTAGAAGCTGGAGTCCCATGCTTTCCACGTGTTTCTCAAACATTTTCTGTAACAAAGGCTGGTCTTTTTTGCAAAAAATGATAGACATCTGATGCCTTGTCTTTCATCTGTTTCTTGGGTTTGGCAGCCTTTTTTTAGGGCTCTCTTTGCCTTTTTTCTTGTCCGATTTTCCAGTTTCAACAAGCATGGCAATGGGTTCATCCTTTTTAATCAATTCTTCGGCCATCTGCAACATATTGCTGAGTTCCTGCAAACTGACGTTCAACTTGTTCATGTTGTAGTTCATGATGAATGGATTAAAGGATGGAGGCAGAGAGTTGAGAATAGCATCGATTTGTGTTACCAGATCCAGCCCAGATCCAAGAGCCTCTAGTTCACTGATATAACCCATCATCCAGAGATAATGGTCGTGAACTTGTTGGACCCTGGACATCTGTGCGGTCATGAACTGTTTCAAGACCTTCTACCGAGTAGAACGATTATGCTCTTCATACATTGTTTTAAGACTATCTGATACATCTTTGGCAAGTTCGATCTGAATGAACTGCCTCTGAATTGGATTGTCCAAGGAGGCAATGATATAGCAGTAGGCAAGGGAGTTTTTTTCCTCCAATTCTTGGTATTCTCTTCTATGGGCCACAGAAACCCTATTTCCCGGATGATCTAGGGCAGGATAGGATATCCATCACATGGACGCCCAAAGATTGCGGAATAAGGGGGTGAATTTCAAAATTTTTTCTCTCTCTTCAATTGGCAATCCAATTCCCTATTTAGAAAATCATTCATGAAAAATAAACTGAACTAGATCTGAACCAAAAGAAGTAGGGAGGGATAATACCTGATACGGAGAAGCAGTATCTCCCAATGGAGGTGGTCATGCCCAAGGAAGGATCCAAAATCTACTCCCACTGAACTCAAGATCAAATCTTGATTTCTCCCAAGAATTGGAGATCGAACTACTGGGGGTGGTGGCGGTAGGAAGGAGGTGGCAAGAGAGTAATTGCAGGGTGTAGAATTCTCTGTTCTTGTGATCTCAGCTCTAAAGACAAGAATGTGTTGGTTGCATGTCTAATGGCTGCCGCCCCCTCCTCCTTTTATAATCTCAAAGGGATCAACTCCTAATCCCATTAGGAGTTGCTAATCCAAATAATATTTGGATAAGAAGTCCCTTTAAGTGATAAGGGATAACCCTTATCTTATCTGCAAATTAGATTAGCCATCTCCTAATCTAATTAGGAGGCTTCCAGATCTAAATCTTATTTAGATTTGGGACTCTCTAAGTGGATAGGGTCTGGTTTCAATCCTATAAACTGATCCATCTCAGAAATCGCCCCTTTAAGTGACTAATCAAATCAGCCCAGTTTGAAATAGGTTTAAGGCCCATTTAAGTTTATGTATTCACTTGGCCTTCCAAACTGTTACCCAGTTGGGCTTCTTTGTATGGCGTGAGACCCAAACATTGATCTACACATCAGCCACATGGGTTTGGCCTAGCCTTTGTAACAAGGCCTGGCCGAATACACTGTTATGGACTGTGCAACCTTTGAAAACCATCTCATGGTCTCTTTGTGCCCAACACTTACCCTAAGTGGTCCCTGGGTCAAGCCACCTTGTAACACCCAGGGACTGTGGGCAGATGCAAGATTAGCCCATTAGGCATTATCCTCAAAGGTCTTGCACTTACCCTCTTAACCCATAATGATCATACACTACCCGACAAGAGAGGACCTCTCCCTCGGTTGTAAGGAACAGTGTTGCATTGTCTACTTATATGGATCCTGGGAATTAAAACCTCTTGCAAATCATTTCGAAACCATAATATATATATTTTTATATCTCATATAAAATATATTTTGCAAAACAAAGCTCAACGATTGAAATTGGCTGTCGGAAGTCTTGGTTTCTATCAGTGAGTGTGCATCCCCGATCATTACCTTTGTCCGACAAAGGGGTTGATCCTGTCACTATGATCACCCACTCAGATGAATTCTCAAACTGTCTCAACATACCCAAGTTTTGACTCCCGCTAAGGATCTCACTGAATGGTATATCAAAGACAGCCCAATCCGACACCAAGGTCCAGGGCAATACTGAAAATCTGGTCCAATTCAAAGATTCAATTATGATATTGGTGGCACCACAGTGGCACCACAGTGTCAAGTGCTCCTGCCCTGGGTTGGTCTAAAATATGCTTACTACACTCACTGCCTGAGCAATGTCAGGACGAGTGCACAACATGGCATACAAGATGCTCCCTACGACAGAGGCATAGGGAACGCCTTTCATGCCAATAATCTCCTCAGAAGTCTTGGGAGACATCTTCTTAGAGAGAGTGACTCCGTGCCTGAAAGAAACTTTTCTTTTATTGGAGTTTTCCATGCTGTATGTTTTGACAACAGAGTCAAAACGGATGTTCCAACTTCTAGAAGCTTGTTTAAGTTCATAAATGGATCTATTAAGTTTCCATACCATGTTTTCTTGACCTGCAGCAATGAAGCCTTACGGTTGTTGCATATCGATATCTTCAGTAAGATCTCCATTTAGGAATGCAGTTTTGACAGCCATCTACCAAATCTCATAATCATGGTATGCTGCTACAGTTAGCAGGATCCTAATGGATTTAAGCATGGCCATAGGTGAAAAAGTTTCCTCATAATCAATGCCCTCTTTTTGAGTGTACCCTTTTGCCACCAGACGAGCTTTGAAGGTCTCAACCCTACCATCGGGGCCCTTCTTCCTCTTGTAAATCCATTTGCAACTGATTGCTTTTACCCTGGAGGGTGGATCTACTAGAGTCCAGACTCCATTGGTCTCCATTGAGTCCATTTTTGCTCTCATGGCCTCCACCCACTTTTGGGAATCAATGTCCAACATAGCTTCCGCGTAAGTCACGGGATCCTCCTCACTAGTCAAGGTTTGCACCAAATAACTATGCTGGTCATAACCATAACGGACTGGTAGCCTGGATACCCGAGTGGATCTTCTAGGTTGGTCACTACCTAGAACTTGTGGGACATTTTCCATGCTTCTAAGCTCTCCTCATCAAGAACAATTTCCTGACGATGGGTGTCCAGGATGTAATCGGTTTCCAAGAATTATGCATTTCGACTGTAGAACACTTTCTGCTCACTTGGATCATAGAATAGGTAACCTATAGAGCCTTTTGGGTAGCCTACAAATAGGCAACGGTTGGTCTTGGATTCCAACTTGTCTGCACTCGTTCTTTTAACATGTGCTGGACAACCCCAAATCTTCAAGTGTCTGACACTTTGTTTCTTTCCGGTCCAAAGTTCATATGGAGTGTTCAGAACCGATTTGGTTGGAACCTTATTCAGCACGTAAATTGCAATCTCTAATGCGTAACCCCAAAAGGATGTGGGTAACTCTGAGTGTATGAGAAGTGACCGAACGATATCCAATAAGGTCCTATTCCTCCTCACCGTTAAGTTGTGGTGTAGCAGGAGGAGCTAATTGTGATACCATCCCATTGTCCTTGAAGTAGTCATTCAATTCGTCAGAGAGATACTCGCCACCTCGATCTGATCAAAGTGATTTAATTTCTCTCTCTAACTGTTTCTCGACCTCTTGTCTAAACGCTTCAAACTTTTCAAAGGATTCAGACTTGTCTCTCATTAGGTACACATAACCATATCGTGAGAAATCATTTATGAAGGGGATGAAATACACATGTTGATTCTGTGTCCCAACAGTCAGGGGACCACATACATCAGTATGATGAGGCGTGGTGCCCACCATTGAGGTCATCCAATGACCAAAAGGGACACCATGGCAATGATGTGCCTTCAGCCATAGTGTGCGCAAGAGCCACTGTCGAATGAGCATGGGCCAAGCACTTATGGCACATGTACGCAGCACATCACACATCCAAACATCTCATGCCGGGATAAATTGATCCAATCAATTAATCATCAGTAAGGCCCATTGGAATCCCGTTTTAAATTCATAATACTAACCATTAATATTATCTAGGTATATGGGCTAAATTAGGGTTACCCAATTCGGCCCATATAGCTTTATCTTTTCATGTGGGCTTTTGGTAGTTTTAACTATTTAAAACTAGGCCTTTACAGGTTTGGCCGAATTAACCATTTAATTAAATATCAATCCTCAGGCCCATTAGTGGGAAAATTAGGGATGACTTTCATCCTTGATTAAACCCTAGATTTATTCCAAAAAGTTTGAACCAATCTTGGTTCGAATGGGTTTAGGGTTTGATCTTTAATTCAAGAAAATAATATGAAATTAAAGAACTGATAAAAAAACAAGAATCAGTTAAACAGTGTTGTTCGCACAATGCATCCTGCCAAACAGAGGTTAGATCATAATTTGCAATTTCATAAACTGCAAATCGCAGATAGCGAATGTCCCATTTGCGAAATCTCCTCTGCGAAATCTTCCTTTCTGCGTCACCATCTTCGATCCAAAATAAAATAAATAGAAATCCTATTTCTATTAATAATTACATCAGATCGGATGCCTATACGTTGAGTCTAAAATTAAAAAAAATATATTTATAGACCAAATAAAATAAATAAATCAAGAAACTGCAAATTTTGCAGTTCTCCCTGTGTAGACCAAGAATTCGATCTCCTCTTGTACGAACAACCCATAAATCAAGAAAATTGTAAAGAACTATTCTAAACAATAATCAGATTTATATAAAATTAATTTTAGATTATTTGCCCATCAATTTTGGGAACAAAATTCCCAAAACCTTATTTGAGAAAATTGGGTAGAACGTCTTCTGCCTATTTGTGCAGGTTCAGATCTGAAACAGAATGGTTCAAGATTTGAACCATGGCTCTGATACCACTGAAAGGATAGGGTATCCAACACATGGACACCCAAAGATTGCGGAATAAGGGGGCGAATTTCAAAAATTTTTCTCTCCCTTCAATTGGGAATCCAATTCCCTATTTAGAAAATCCTATTTTCAATGATCATTCTTGAACCATAAACTGAACTAGATCTGAACCAAAAGAAGTAGGGAGGGATAATACCTGATATGAAGAAGCAGTATCTCCCAATGGAGGTGTTCACGCCCAAGGAAGGATCCAAAATCTACTCTCACTGAAGATGGTGCAGTGCAGGGTGGTGCAAAATCAATAGTGTTCTTCCAAAAGAACTTGACCCTTCGGAAGAATCAACTGGATGGCTTGTGAATACAACTCCAACCAATATTTTCTCCAAAAGATTTGTGTCAAAATCATATTTTGATTTCTCCCAAGAACTGGAGATCGAACTACTGGAGGCGGTGGCTGCAGGAAGGAGGCGACAAGAGAGTATTCGTAGGGTGCAGAATTCTCTCTTCTTGTGATCTCTGCTCTGAAGACAAGAGTGTGTTGGTTGCATGTCTAAAAGATGCCGCCCCCTCCTCCATTTATAATCTCAAAGGGATCAGCTCCTAATCTCATTAGGATTTGCTAATCCAAATCATATTTGGATAAAAAGTCCCTTTAAGTGATAAGGGATAACCCTTATCTTATCTGCAGATTAGATCAACCATCTCCTAATCTAATTAGGAGGCTTCCAGATCTAAATCTTATTTAGATCTTGGACTCTCTAAGTGGATAGGATCTGGGCCCAATCCTATCAGCTGATCCATCTCAGAATTCGCCCCTTTAAGTGACTAATCAAATCCACCCAGCTCAAAATGGGCTTAAGGCCCATTTAAGGTTATGTATTCACTTGGCCTTCCAAATTGCTGCGCAGTTGGGCTTCCTTGTATGGCGTAGGATCCGAACATTTATCTACACATCAGCCACATGGGTTCGGCCTAGTCTTTGTTACAAGGCCTAGCCAAATACATTGTTATGGACAGTGCACCCCCTAAAAACCATCTCTTGGTCTCGGTGGGCCCAACACTTACCCTAAGTGGTCCCTGGGTCAAGCCACCTTGTAACACCCAGGGAATGTGGGTAGATGCAAGATTTGCCCATCAGGCATTATCCTGAATGGTCTTACACTTAACCTCTCAGCCCATAATGATCATACACAGCCCAACAAGAGAGGACCTTTCCCTCGGCTGCAAGGAACAGTGTTGCACTCTCTGCTTATATGGATTCTGAGAATTAAAACCTTTTGCAAACCTTTTTGAAACCATAATATATATACTTTTATATCTCATATAAAATATATTTTATGAAACAAATCTCAACGGTTGAAATTGGCGGCCGGCTGTCTTGGTTTCCATCAGTGAGAGTGCATCCCTGATCCTTACCTTTGTCTAACAAAGGGGCTGATCCTGTCACTATGATCAGCCACTCAAATGATTTCTCAAACTGTCCCAACATACCCAGGTTTTGACCCCTGCTAAGGATTTCACTCAATGGTATATCAAAGACAGCCCAATCCGACACCTAGTGCAGTATTATAATCAGGTCTAGGGGTCGGGTGTAACTTTCCAATTTTGCCCATCAATCTCCAAGGTCTAGGGCAATACTGAAAATCTAGTCTAGTTCCAAGATTCAATTAATCCTACATTGTATGTGCCAAGGGTCTCACCCTGGCAGCTGAGACATGCCACCCCAACCGACTTGGTGGCACCACTGTGTCAGCCTTGTCAGGATAGGTCTCCCTAAACTGACGCACTAGCTGTGAACATTCTGAACTAACACGAGTCTCATTAAATGTCCAATTTAAGGGTAATAAGCAGAAGCATGCCAAGGGAACATGAATGAAATTTGCACTTTTATTCATTTACAATAAACTCATAAAGTACATCATTTTGATTGAAACTAAGGGCATAAAAAATTGTCTAACATCCCGGATGATATAGGGCAGGATTCTTGGCTACCTTATCCAACTTTTCAGAGGTTAAGACCAACATAAGGTTCCTGTACCAGTTGGCATAGTTTGGTCCTTTCAGCTTGTTGTCGTCAAGCAATTTTGCATATTGTTCATTTTCTATTTTCTGATAAAAGAGCAAACATCAGTCCACAGCCTAATTTGATTCATGTTCATTATATAGATATGGATTTCAATCTATGTTCCATTTTCATTTTTTTTGTATCTGAGACTTCCCTGTTATCCCTGTGATGGAGACTGTGAGTTGTCTCTGGAAATGTTGGGAATAACATAGGGTGCATGGAGGCAACTGTTTCAGCTGCATAACCCCACCACTTTTCTATGAAGGATCATGTCCACTAATCACATGAATTTTCCTTTTGCCTCTGTCAGACAAGGTTCAGAGCTGTTTTCAGGTAAACCTTTTTGTCTAGTGAGTGCTTACCCATCATTTTCGTGAACGCCAAGGCACCGTGAGAGAGTTCCCATTTTCTAGTGAAGCCCCTCCCACATTGGTCTATGATGCCCCTATCATATTATGAAACACTTAGACAAACCCAACAGCAAATGGATAACCCATTTTCTAGTGTATTTCCTCATTACTGAAGGACCCATCCTCGTGTTAATGATGGAAGGCCTTTGGAGAGTTCATTATATGAATCTCTCTATCACATGTACTCATATTAGCTAGAGGGAACAATAAATTACGCCCTAGTTTGATCTAGGTAAAACCAAAGTGGCTCCCACTGACTTTCATAGAGTTAGATTTTGGTGAGCCTAAATTGGCTAGGGCTCCACACGTAACCTCTCCGTGAGGTGTGGGGCCCACCACTGAGGGAGGTCATCCAATGACCAAAAGGGACACCATGGCAATGATGTGCATTCAACCATGGTGTGCGCAAGAGCCATTGTCGATTGAGCATGGGCCAAGCACTTCTAGCCCATGTACATAGCACATCACACCTCCATACATCACATGCAAGGATAAATTGATCCAATCAATTAATTATCTGTAAAGCCCATTTGAAGCCCATTTTAAATCCATAATATTAACCATTAATATTATCTAGGTATTTGGGCCGAATTAGGGTTGATGGGTTCGGCCCATATATCTTTATCTGTAGAGTGGGCTTTTAGCAGTTTTTACCATTTAAAACTGGGCCTTTACAGGTTGGGCCAAATTAACAATTTAATTAAATATCAATCCTTAGGCCCATTAGTGGAAAAATTAGGGTTGACTTTCAGCCTTCATTGAACCCTAGATTCGGTCCAAACAATTTGAACCAATCTTGGTTCGAATGGGTCTAGGGTTTGATCTTTAATTCAAGAAAATAATCTGAAATTAAATACTGATAAAAGAAAATCAATAATCAGTCTATCAGGGTTGTACGCACAATCCTTTCTGCAAAACAGAGGTTAGATCACAGGTTGCAGTTTCACAAACTGCAAATCATAGATAGCGATTCTCCCATCTGTAAAATCAACTCCTCTATGAGTTCTCCTTTTCTGCACTGCCATCTTCGATAAAAAATAAAATAAATAGAAATCCTAATTTCTATTAATAATTACATCAGATCGAATACCTATACATTTAGTCTAAAAAATAAAAAAAATTATTTTACAGAACAAATGTAATAAAGTAATCCATAAACTGCAAAATTGCAGGTTCCCTGCGTAAATCAAGAATTCGATCTCCTTTTGTACGAACAACCCATAAATCAAGAAAATTATAAAGAACAATTCTAAATAATAATCAGATTTATATAAAAATTAAATTCAGATTATTTGTCCATAATTTTGGGAACAAATTTCCCAAAACCCATATTTTGCAAATTGGGTAGAACGCCTTTTGCCCATTTGTAGAGGTTCAGATCTGAAAAAAATTGGTTCAAGATTTGAACCATGGCTCTGATACCACTGAAGGGATGAGAGATCCATCCTATAGATGCCCAAATCTTGTGGAATAAAGGGGCGAATTTCAAAAATTTTTCTCTCCCTTCAACTAGGAATCACATTCTCTATTTAGAAAATCATATTTTCAAGGATCAATCTTGAATCATAAACTGAACCAGATCTGAACCAAAAGGAATAGGAGAAGATTATACCTAATACAGAGAAAAAGTATCTCCCAACGAAGGTGTTCACGCCCAAGGAAGGATCCAAAGACTACCCCCCATTGAAGATGGTGCAGTGCAGGATGGAGTAGAATCAACAGTATTCTTCTCCAAGAGTTATGTCCTTCTCAAGAAATAGTAGGATGGTATCTGAGCCTAGCTTCCTATCAATTCTTTCTCAAAGAACGGATGTCAAAATCGGATCTTGACTTCTCCAACAATTGGAGATCGAACTAGATGTCTGGCGATTGCTGGAAGGAGGCGGCAAGAAAGATCTTTGCAGGGATTGCAGAAATCTTTCTTTTGTAATTTTAGCTTTGAAGAGGATCTGATTATGTGATTTTTCTAAAGGCTGCCTTCCCCTCCTTTTGTAAACCCAAAGGATCAGCTCCTAATCCAATTAGGAGCTGCCGATCCAAATCATATTATGACCAGACCTCTCTTTAGGTGATAAGGATAAACCCTTATCTTATCTGCAGATTAGATAAACTTTCTCCTAACCTCATTAGGAGGTTTCTAGATTTGATCATTTTCAGATCTGGACTCTCTAAGTGGATAGGGTTAAGACCCTATCCTATCTACTGATCCATCTCAGAGTTCGCCCATATTTAACTTATTAAATAAGTCTAGTTCGAAATGGGCTTTAGGCCCATTAAGCTTATGTGCTCACTTAACCTTCGTAACTGCTGCCCAGTTGGGTTTCCTTGTATGGCGTGAGACCCAAACATTGATCTACCCATCAGCTACATGTGTTTGGCCCAGTCTTTGTTACAAGGCCTAGCCGAATACACTGTAATGGACAGTGCATCCCCTGAAGCCCATCAAATGGGCTCTATGGGCCCAACACTTACCCTAAGTGGTCCTTAGGCCAAGCTACCTTGTAACATGCAAGGACTATGGGCAGAAGCAAGATTAATCCATAAGGTATTATCCTCAATGGTCTTACACTTAATCTCTCAGCCCATAATGATCATACACTGCCCGACAAGAGAAGACCTCTCCCTCAGCTGCAAGGAACAGTGTTGCACCATCTACTTATACGGATATCGGGAATTAAAACCTTTTTGCAAATCTTTTAGAAACCATAATAAATATATACTTTTATATCTCATATAAAATATACTTTGTAAAATAAATCTCAACGATTGAAATCGGCTGCCAGTAGTCTTGGTTTTCATTAGTAAGAGTGCATCCCCAATCATTACCTTTGTCCGATAAAGGGGCTGATCCTGTCACTATGATCATCCACTTAGATGAATTCTCAGACTGTCTCAACATACCCCGGTTTTGACCCCCGCTAAGGATCTCATTGATTGGTAATCAAAGACAGTCCAATCTGACACCTAGTGTAGTATCATAATCGAGTGTAACTTTTCGGTGTTGCCCATCAATCTCCAAGGTCCAAGGCAATATTGGAAATTTGGTCCAGTTCAAAGATTTAATTAATCCTACACTGTATGTGCTTAGGGTCTCACCTTGGCAGCAGAGACAGGCCACCCCAATCGACTTGGTGGCCCAACAGTGTCAGCCTTATCAAGGTAAGTCTCCCCAGACCGACCCACTGGCTGTGGACATTCTAAACTAACAGGAGTCTCATTAAGTGTCCAGTTTAAGGGTATTACACAGAAACATACAAAGGGAACATGAATCAATAATGCACTTTTATTCATTTATAATAAACTCATAAAGTACATCATTCCGATTGAAGCTAAGGGCATACAAAACTGTCTTACAAATCTTGCCCAGCTTGCCAATGTCATGTTGAAGCCTTACCTTGGAAATGCCCTTGGTGAGAAAATCTGCCAATTCTCCTTCAGAAGTAATGAATAGAAGACACACTTCACCAGAGGAGACTCTTTCTCGAATAAAGTGTCGATCAACCTCAATATATTTGGTTTGATCATGTTGTACCGGGTTTTGAGCAATGTTGATGGCAACCTGATTATCACAGTACAACTTCATTGGTTTGTTAGACAGTTTTGTATGCCCTTAGCTTCAATCCAATTTGATGTACTTTTGACATTTAGTGTAAATAAATAAAGTGCATGCTTGATTCGTGTTGTTGAGTATAATTCTGTGTAAGACCCTAAACCTGGACACTTATAGAGACACGTGTTAGTTTTAAATGTTCACAGCCATTGGATAAGTCTGGGGAGATTTATCCTACCAATGTTGATACTGGTGTGGCACCAAGTGTTGGGATGGCCTGTCTCGGCCACCAGGGTAAGACCCAAGGCACATGCAGTATGGGATTACTTGAATCCTTGAACCAGACCAGATTTCCAGTATTGCCCTAGACCTTGGAGACAAATGGGCAAAACTGGAAAGTTACACCTGACCCCTAGACTCGATTATGACACTTCACTAGGTGTCGGATCGGGTTGTTTGTGATATGTCAATCAGTGAGATCCTTAGCGGGGGTCAAAACCTGGGCATGTTGGGGCAGTCTGAGAATTCATCTGAGTGAGTGATCATAGTGATAGGATCAGCCCCTTTGTCGGACAATGGTAATGATCGGGAATGCACTCTCTCTGATGGAAACCAAACTGCCGGCAATTGATTTCAATCATTGGAATTTTGTTTTGCAAAACTAAATATATATATATATATATATATATATATATATATATATATATATATATATATACGGTTTCAAAATGTTTGCAATTGGTTTCAATTCCCAGGATCTGTGTGAGTAGAGAGTGTGACACTGTTCCTTGCAGCCGAGGGAGAGGTCCTCTCTTGTCGGGCAGTGCTTGATCATTAAGGGCTGAGAGGTTATGTATATGACCATTTAGGATAATACCTGATGGGCGCACCTGCTCACAGTCCCTAGGTTTTTATAAGATGACTTGGCCCAGGGACCACTTAATGTAAGTGTTGGGCCCATAGGGTCCATGTGATGGGCTCAGGGGTTCATTGAGCTTTTTAGTGAATTCGGCTGGGCCGAACCAATGTGGCTGGTGTGTAGATCAATGCTTGGGTCCCACGCCATACGAAGAAGCCCAACTGGGCAGCAGATTAGAAACTAGTTAAACATTGAACACTTAATGGGCCAAAAGCCCATTACGAGCTGGGCTGATATGATCACCCATCTATGGGGCAAATCTGAGATTAATGTTAGTAAAAGGATTGGGCCTTTAACCTTATCCACTCTGGGAGACCAAATTCAAATCAGATTTGAATTTGGTAACCTCTTGATAAGATCAGGAGTAAACTAACTTGCGCACACCATGGTAAATGCACATCATTTCCATGGTGTCCCTTAAGGTCGTTGGATGACCTTCATTTCTTAGTGGGCTTCATAACCCTAAAATGGGATGCGTACGGAACCCCTAGCCGATTAAGGTCCACCAGAAATATGACTTTATGAAAGGCAGTGGGAGCCACTTTGGTTTGACCTAAAATTAGAACTCGGGCGTAATTTAGTTCCCTCCCGCAAATATGAGTGCATGTGATAGGGAGATCCATATAATGGACTCTCTAAAGCCCTTCCGTCATTAGCACAATGATGGGTCCTTCAATAATGAGGAAACGCACCATAAAATTGGGCTATACATTTGTTGTTAGATCTGTTAGTGTTTCATAAGATGATAGGGGCGTCATAGACCGTTGTAGGAGGGGCTTCACTAGAAAATGGGAACTCTCTCATGGTACATTGGTGTAACCTGAATATGATGGGTGTGCATTCACTAGACAGAAAGGTTTACTTGAAAATGGCTCTGAACCTTGTCTAACAGAGGCCAAAGGGAAACTCATTTGATGAGTGGATATGATCCTTCATAGAAAGGTGGTGGGGTTATGCAACTGAAATAGTTGGCTCCATGCACCCTATGTGATTTTCCACATTTTCAGAGACAACCCGTAGTCTCCGTGACTGAGAAATGAGGGAAATCTCAGGGATGAATAAATGGAAAAGGATCGTAGATTAAAATCCATATCTCTGTAATGAACATGAATTAAATTAGGTTGTGGACTGATGTTTGCTCTTTTATCAGAAAATAGCAAATGGATCATTTGCAAAGCTTCTTGAAGACAACAAGCTTAAGGGCCCAAACTATACCGACTGGTACATGAATCTTATGCTGGTCCTAGCTTCTGAAAAGCTAGACAAAGTGACAAAGAATCCTACCCCGGAGCATCCAGGCAACAGGGCTTCTGAGGCCTAAAGGAGAGACTATCAGGAATGGAAGGAGAAAAACTCCCTTGCCCGGTGTTACATAATTGCCTCATTGGACAACCCAATACAGAGGCAGTTCGATCAGATAGAACGGAAGGAAGCCAAGTGTAAGGCACTTGAAGATTTGGGGTTGTTCTGCACACGTTAAAAGAACAAGTGCGGACAAGTTGGAGTCTGAAACTAGTCGTTGCCTATTTATAGGCTGCCCAAAAGATTCGCTGGTTTATCTATTCTATGACCCAAGTGAGCAGAAAGTGTTCTGCAGTTGAAACGCCCAATTCTTAGTAACCGAATACATCCTAGACACCCATCGTCAGGAAATAGTTCTTGATGAGGAGAGCTCAGGAGCAGTGGGAGATGTCCTACAAGTTCCAGGTAGTGACCAACCTAGAAGATCCACTCGGGTATCTAGGCCACCAGTCTGATATGGTTATGATTAGGATAACTACCTGGTGGCAGCCTTGACTAGTGAGGAGGATCCCGTAACTTATGCAAAAGCTATGTTAGACATAGATACCTAGAAGTGGGTGGAGGCCATGAGAGCTGAGATGGACTCGATGGAAACCAATGGGGTCTGGACTCTAGTAGATCCGCCATCCGGGGTAAAAGCAATTGGTTGCAAATGGATCAACAAGAGGAAGAAGGGCCCCGATGGCAGGATTGAGACCTACAAAGCTCGTTTAGTGGCGAAAGGGTATACTCAGAAAGACAGCATCGATTATGAGGAAACCTTTTCCCCTGTGGCCATGCTTAAATCCATTAAGATCCTGCTAGCTGTAGCAGCGTACCATGACTATGAGATTTGGCAGATGGATGTCAAAGCCACGTTCGTGAATGGAGATCTTAGTGAAGATATCTACATGCAGCAGCCGCAAGGCTTCATTGCTGTTGGTCAGGAACACATGGTATGTAAACTTAATAGATTCATATATTGACTTAAACAGGCTCCTAGGAATTGGAACATCCGTGAAGAACATACTCAAATACCTTCTAAGGACAAAATAGTTTTGTTTGGTATTCGATGGTAGTTCACTACAAGTTCTAGGGTATACTGATGCTGATTTCCAGTCGGATCCAGATGATAAAAAATCTACATCTGGGTATGTTTTCACCATAGGATCGTATGCTGTTTGTTGGAAAAGCAGAAAATAGGGGTCCACTGCAGATTCCATAACCGAGGCCAGGTACATTGCCATAAGTGAAGCTGCCAAGGAAGCCATGTGGATGAAGAAATTCATACACAAATTGGGAGTAATTCCACCCAGCACATCACCCATCCCGTTGTTGTGTGACAACAATGGAGCGATTGCCCAGGCTAAAGAGCCTCGGGCCCACTCGAAGTCAAAGCACATCGAGAGGAAGTACCGCATACTACGGGAGATCGCCAGTAGAAGGGGCATCCTAATTCAGAAGGTAGCAACAACGGATAATATGGCAGACCCATTGACTAAGCCACTAACACAGAAGGTGTTTAAGAAACATGTGGAAAGTATGGGACTCCGACTTGTACCAGATTGGACCTAAGTGCAAGTGGAAGCTGTTAGATAGTTTTGTATGCCCTTAGCTTCAATCTGATTTGATGTACTTTTGATATTTAGTGTAAATAAATATAGTCCATGTTTGATTCATGTTGTTTGGTTTAATTCTATGTAAGACCCTAAAACTGGACATTTATAGAGACTTGTGTTAGTTTTAAATGTTCACAGCCATTGGATAAGTCTGGGGAGATTTGTCCTGCCAAGGCTAATACTAGTGTGCCACCAAGTGTTGGGATGGCCTGTCTCGGCCACTAGGATAAGACCCAAGGCACGTGCAGTATGGGGTTACTTGAGTCCTTGAACTGGACCAGATTTCCAGTATTACCCTGGACCTTGGAGATAGATGGGCAAAACTTGATAGTTTCAGCTAACCCTTGGACTCGATTATGACACTTCACTAGGTGTCGGATCGGTCTATCTTTGATATGCCAATCAGTGAGATCCTTAGCGGGGATCAAAACCTAGGCATGTTGGGGCAGTCTAAGAATTTATCCGAGTGGGTGGTCATAGTGATAGGATCAGCCCTTTTGTCGGACAAAGGTAATGATTGGGAATGCACTATCTCTGAGGGAAACCAAACTGCCAGCAGTTGATTTCAATCGTAAAAGCGACACTGTTCCTTGCAACCAAGGGAGAGGTCCTCTCCTGTCAGGCAGTGCTTGATCATTAAGGGCTGAGAGGTTAAGTGTAAGACCATTTAGGATAGTACCTGATGGGCTAATCTTGCACCTGCCAACTGTTAGACAATTTTTGTATGCCCTTAGCTTCAATCTGATTTGATGTACTTTTGTTATTTAGTGGAAATAAATAAAGTGCATGTTTGATTCATGTTGTTTGGTTTAATTCTGTGTAAAACCCTAAAACTGGACATTTATAGAGACTCATGTTTGTTTTAAATGTTCACAGCCGTTGGATAAGTCTGGGGAGATTTATCCTGCCAAGGCTGATACTGGTGTGCCACCAAGTTTTGGGATGGCTTGTCTCAGCCACTACGGTAAGACCCGAGGCACATGCAGTATGGGATTACTTGAATCCTTGAACCGGACTAGATTTCCAGTATTGCCCTGGACCTTGGAGATTGATGGGCAAAACTGGAAAGTTACACCTGACCCCTAGACTCGATTATGACACTTCACTAGGTGTTGGATCAGGCTACCTTTGATATGCCAATCAGTGAGATCCTTAGCGGGGATCAAAACCTGAGTATGTTGGGGCAGTTTGAGAATTCATCTGAGTGGGTGATCATAGTGACAAAATCAGCCACTTTGTCGGACAAAGGGTAATGATCGGGAATGCACTCTCTCTAATGGAAACCAAACTGTCGGCAGTTGATTTCAATCGTTGGAATTTTGTTTTGCAAAACTAAATATATATATATATATATGTACGGTTTCAAATTGTTTGCAAATGGTTTTAATTCCCGGGATCCATGTGAGAGGAGAGTGCGGCACTGTTCCTTGCAGCCGAGGGAGAGGTCCTCTCTTGTCGGGCAGTGCTTGATCTTTAAGGGCTGAGAGGTTAAGTGTAAGACCATTGAGGATAATACCTGATGGGCTAATCTTGCACCTGCCCACAGTCCCTGGGTTTTTATAAGATGGCTTGGCCCAGGGACCACTTAATGTAAGTGTTGGGCCCATAGGGTCCATATGATGGACTCAAGGGGTTCATTGAGTTTTTTAGTGAATTCGGCTGCGCCTTGTATTAAAGGCTGGGCCGAACCCATGTGGTTGGTGTGTAGATCAATGCTTGGGTCCCATGCCATACAAAGAAGCCCAACTAGGTATCAGATTGGAGACTAGTTAAGCACTGAATACTTAATGGGCCAAAAGCCCATTTCGAGCTGGGCTGATATGATCACCCATCTATTGTGCGAATCTGGGATTAAAGTTAGCAAAAGGGTTGGGCCTTTAACCTTATCCACTTTGGAAGACCAAATTGAAATCAGATTTGAATCTGGTAACCTCCTGATAAGATCAAGAGTAAGTTTACTTAATTTGCAGATAGGATTAAGATCATCTCCTGTCCAAATACTGATTTGGATTGGGATAACTCCTAATTAGGAGGTTTCTTAATCAAGAAGAAAAGATGAGAAACCCTATGAGAACATAATAAGATTTTTGAACCTAGGGTTGTGTGCAAGCAAGAAAGCTTCTTACGATTTGAGATAGGATCTCATACACATTCCAGGGAGAAGAGAAGCAATTCAACCATCTTCATCTTAGGAGATCTCCTCCAGCTGCCGCCTCCCTTTTTGACAAGATTCGATCTTTGAAGAAAAAGGAAGTCAAGAAATCAGTTGTTGACATCAGTCTTATAGAAAGGACTGAAAAAGATTTGGTGCTCAGAGTTTCCAGAGGATTCTTGCGAAGGATCCAGTGTGTAGGATGCACTCTGCTAGTTCCGTTCCACCTACAGCTGTGTCATCTTCAATAGGCTAATCTTGTATTAAGTGTAAGACCATTGAGGATAATACCTGATGGGCTAATCTTGCACCTGCCCACAGTCCCTGGGTTTTTATAAGATGGCTTGGCCCAGGGACCACTTAATGTAAGTGTTGGGCCCATAGGGTCCATATGATGGACTCAAGGGGTTCATTGAGTTTTTTAGTGAATTCGGCTGCGCCTTGTATTAAAGGCTGGGCCGAACCCATGTGGTTGGTGTGTAGATCAATGCTTGGGTCCCATGCCATACAAAGAAGCCCAACTAGGTATCAGATTGGAGACTAGTTAAGCACTGAATACTTAATGGGCCAAAAGCCCATTTCGAGCTGGGCTGATATGATCACCCATCTATTGTGCGAATCTGGGATTAAAGTTAGCAAAAGGGTTGGGCCTTTAACCTTATCCACTTTGGAAGACCAAATTGAAATCAGATTTGAATCTGGTAACCTCCTGATAAGATCAAGAGTAAGTTTACTTAATTTGCAGATAGGATTAAGATCATCTCCTGTCCAAATACTGATTTGGATTGGGATAACTCCTAATTAGGAGGTTTCTTAATCAAGAAGAAAAGATGAGAAACCCTATGAGAACATAATAAGATTTTTGAACCTAGGGTTGTGTGCAAGCAAGAAAGCTTCTTACGATTTGAGATAGGATCTCATACACATTCCAGGGAGAAGAGAAGCAATTCAACCATCTTCATCTTAGGAGATCTCCTCCAGCTGCCGCCTCCCTTTTTGACAAGATTCGATCTTTGAAGAAAAAGGAAGTCAAGAAATCAGTTGTTGACATCAGTCTTATAGAAAGGACTGAAAAAGATTTGGTGCTCAGAGTTTCCAGAGGATTCTTGTGAAGGATCCAGTGTGTAGGATGCACTCTGCTAGTTCCGTTCCACCTACAGCTGTGTCATCTTCAATAGGAGCGAATCTTGGTGTCCTTTTTGGGCTTGAACACCAACTTTGGGAGATACTACTTCTCTGGATCAAATATAATTCCTCCATTTCCTTTTGGTTCAGATCTGGTTCGATTATGGTTTAAGTAGGATCGTTGAATATTGTATTCTAATTTAGGGAATATGATTCCTAGTTAGAAGAAGGTAGGAAAATTTTTGAAATTCTTCCACCCATTCCGCAATCTTTTTGGTGTCCATTAGGTGGATCCTACCATTCTTCCAGTTATAGCTATGAATATTCTAAACTAACACGAGTCTTGTATGTGTCCAGTTTAAGGGTATTACACAGAAACACACCATGATAACATGAATCAAATATGTTCTTTATTCATTTACAATAAATACAACAGATTTCGAATCAAGAAAAATCGCAAGAAAGGTTCCTGCGAATTGAGATCAGCTCTCATACTCCAGAAAAAGAAAGAAGAAGCAGTTCAGCTTTTTCGCCTTTAGAGTTCTCCTCCTGCCGCCGCCATCTCCTTTGCAAGATTAGATCTTTGCAGAAAAGAAAGTCAAGAAATCTATTCTTGACATCAGTCTTGCAAGAAAGACTGAAATAGATTCAGTGTTTAGTGCTTCCAGAGGATACTTGCGAAGGATCCAGTGTGTAGGATGCACCCTGCTAGTTCTGTTCCATCCATAGCTGTGTCATCTTCAGCAGGAACGGATCTTGGAGCATTCTTTGGGTGTGAACACCAACTTTGGGAGATAGTGCTTCTCCAGATCAGGTATATTCCTCCCATTTGTCTTTTGGTACAGATCTGGTTTGATTATGGTTCAAGTAGGATCCTTGAATATTGTATTCTAAATTTAGGGAATATGATTCCTAGTTGGGAGAAGGTAGGAAAATTTTTGAAATTCGCCCACCCATTCCTCAACCTTTATGGTGTCCATTAGGTGGATCCTACCATTCTTTCAGTGGTATCAGAGCCATAGGTTCGAATCTTGAACCAAAAGAAAATCAGATCTGACCCTGCGCAGATGGATAGAAGGTGTTCTTTCAAGATTTGCGCAGATTGTTTTCTTTATTTCAAGTAACTGTTTCTTGTTAAGGGCGATTGATCTGAAATTAATTTTTATTAAATCCAAAATTTATTTAGAATTGTTCTTTATTTATTTTGATTTAATGGACTGTTCGAACTTGGAGATGCAGTGCAGATTTGGCGCAGATAGTCTGCGCACCTTTTTTCTTTCTATTTATTTATTTCATTTAATTCGGTTTGTAATTTTTTTTATTTTAGACTGAATGTATAGGGTTTGATCAAGAATGTAATTAATAGAAATAGGATTTCTGTTATTTTTCTTGATTAAAGAAGAAGGAAGAAGAAGGCGGCGCTGGAGATTTGCAGTTGGAGAAATCGCTTTCTGCGATTTGCAGTTTGTGAAACTGCAACCCTTGTGATTAACCTCTGTTTTGCAGGTGGTGCGAACAGTCCATAGTTTGATTTGTGATTGTTTGAAATCAAAATTATTAATTTCAGATCTTTCATGAATTAATTCTTGAATTGAAAATCAGCTTTGGATCCTCTCGGACTAGATTGGACCAAAACTGTTTGGACCGAATCTGGGGTTCGATAGGGACCGTTTTTCAGTTTGTATTTCTCACACTTGCTGTTCCAAATCTGATGTTCAATTACAGGGATTAATTCGGCCCACCTGTAAAGCCCAGTTTTAAAGGGTTAAAACTGCAAAAGGCCCATTACTGTGAGATAAGCTGTATGGGCCGAACTACTATCTGCGATTCAGCCCATACACCTAGTAGTCATTAATTGTTAATGACTTAGATTTTAAATGGGCTATTCAATGGGCTTTACAGCAGTTAATTGATTGGATCAATTCCTCCTTTACATGTGATGTTTGGATGTTTGATGTGCTGCGACCATGGGCCATAAGTACTTGACCCATGAAGACTCGTTAGTGGCTCTTGCGCACACCATGGCTAAATGCACATCATTGCCATAGTGTCCTTCAAGGTCATTGGATGACCCCTCTTTGCTTGGTGGGCCCCACAACCCTGAAAAGGGATGCGTACGGAACCCCTAGCCGATTAAGGCCCACCAGAAATCTGACTTTATGAAAGTCAGTGGGAGCCACTCTGGTTTGACCTAAATTAAAACTAGGGCGTTTTGTTCCCTCTAGCAAATATGAATGCATGTGATAGGGAGACCCATATGATGGACTCTCTAAAGGCCTTCCGTCATTAGCACAATGATGGGTCCTTCAGTAATGAGGAAACGCACCATAAAATTGGGCTATCCATTTGCTGTTGGATTTATTAGAGTGTTTCATAAGATGATAGGGGCGTCATAGACCGATGTGGGAGGGGCTTCACCAGAAAATGGGAACTCTCTCACGGTACCTTGGCGTAACCTGAATATGATGGGTAAGCACTCACTGGACAGAAAGGTTTACCTGAAAACGGCTCTGAACCTTGTCTGACAGAGGCCAAAGGGAAACTCATTTGATGAGTGGATATGATCCGTCACAGAAAGGTGGTGGGGTTATGCAGCTGAAACAGTTGGCTTCACGCACCCCATGTGATTTCCCACATTTCCAGAGACATTTCGTCGTCTCCGTCACTGAGAAAGGAGGGAAGTCTCAGAGATGAACAAATGGGAATGGAACATAGATTAAAAGCCATATCTATGTAGGTAACATGAATCAAACTAAGTTTGTGGACTAATGATTTTGCTATTTTATCAGAAAATGGAAAACGGTCAATTTGCAAAGCTTCTAGACGATAACAAGCTAAAGGGACCAAACTATGCCGACTGGTACAGAAATCTTATGCTGGTCCTAACTTCCGAAAAGTTAGACAAGGTAGTGAAAAATCCTGCCCCGGAGCGTCCGGGTGATAGGGCTTCTGAGGCCCGTAGAAGGGACTACCAAGAGTGGGAGGATAAGAACTCCCTAGCCCGCTGCTTTGTCGTTGCCTCATTAGACAACTCAATACAGAGGCAGTTCGATCAGATCGAACTAGCCAAGGACATATTGGACAGTCTAAGAACAATGTATGAAGAACAGAACCATTCTACTCGACAGAAGGTCCTGAAATTGTTCATGACCGTGCAGATGACCAAAGGGCAGAAAGTTCATGACCATTGTCTTCGGATGATGGGTTACATTAACGAACTTGAAGCTCTTGGATCCGGGCTAGATCTTGGCACGCAAGTGGATGCCATCCTCAATTCTTTGCCCTCTTCCTTCAATGCGTTCACAATGAACTACAATATGAATAAGCTGAATGTCAGCGTCCAAGAACTCAGCAATATGTTGCAGAGAGCCAAGGATCTACTCAATGGGTCTGCTACACATTCTGCTAACGCTACCTTCTGAATCAGAATGTCCCCTCTACCAACAATCTCCCTTAGTACATGGTACTTCCTCTCGATGTGCTTCGACTTCGAATGGGCTCGTGGCTCCTTAGCCGGAGCAATAGCTCCATTGTTGTCACACAACAATGGGATCGGTGATGTGCTGGACGGAACTACTCCCAACTCATTAACAAACTTCTTCATCCACACGGCTTCTTTGGTAGTCTCACTTGCGGCAATGTACTCGGCCTCGGTCGTGGAGTCTATAGTGGACCCCTGTTTGCTGCTTTTCTAGCAAACAGCACACGATCCTATTGTGAAAACATATCCAGATGTAGACTTTCTATCATCTGGATCCAACTGGAAATCAACATCTGTATACCCTTGGATCTGTAGTGAATTACCATTGAATACTAGACTTTCACAGCAGTCCAGTGCTCCTGCCTTGGGTTGGCCTGAAATTTGCTTAATAGACTCACTGCCAGAGCAATGTCAGGGCGAGTGCACAACATGGCATACATGATGCTCCCCACAGCAGAGGCATAGGGAATGTCTTTCATGCTATCAATCTCCTCAGAATTCTTGGGAGACATCTTCTTAGGGAGAGTGACTCTGTGCCTAAAAGGAACATTTCCTTTCTTGGAGTTTTCTATGTTGTTTCTTTTGACTATTTTGTCAATGCAGGTAGATTAGGATAATCCTATTATCTGCTTTGATCTAGCTCTATAGAGTCGAAGACCTAATATATAGGAGGCTTCTCCAAGATCTTTCATGGAGAGTTGTTGTGAAAGCCATACTTTCACTGTAGTCAACATTCCTACATCATTCCCAATGAATAGAATGTCATCTACATACAGAACCAAGAAGGTAACCTTATCTCCACTGTACTTCCTGTAAACACAGGGTTCATTTGGATTCTGTTCGAAGTCAAACGATTTGACAGCAGTGTCAAAAATGGATATTCCAACTTCTAAGTCCATAAATTGATTTATTGAGTTTACATACCATGTTTTCCTGACCCGCAACTATGAAGCCTTGCGACTACTACATATAGATATATTCAGTAAGATCTCCATTCAGGAATGCAGTTTTGACATCCATTTGCCAAATCTCATAATCATGGTATGCTACTACAACTAGCAGGACCCTAATGGATTTAGGCATGGCCACAGGCGAAAAGGTTTCCTCATAATCGATGCCCTCTTTGTGAGTGTACCCTTTTGCCACCAAACAAGCTTCGAAGGTCTCAACCCTACCATCGGGGCCCTTCTTCCTCTTGTAAATCCATTTGCAACCGATTGCTTTTTTCCCCGGAGGGTGGATCTACTAGAGTCCAAACTCCATTGGTCTCCATTGAGTCCATCTCTACTCTCATGGCCTCCACCCACTTCTGGGAATCTATGTCCAACATATCTTCTGCGTAAGTCACGGGATCCTCCTCACTAGTCAAGGTTTCCACCAGGTAACTATCCTGGTCATAACCATAACGGACTGGTGGCCTGGATACCCGAGTGGATCTTCTAGGTTGGTCACTACCTGGAATTTGTGGGACATCTCCCACTACTCCTGAGCTCTCATCATCAAGAACAATTTCCCGACGATGTGTGTCCAAGATGTAATCGGTCTCCAAGAATTGGGCATTTCGACTGCAGAACACTTTCTGCTCACTTGGGTTCTACAGAGCCTTTTGAGTAGCCTAATAATAGGCAACGACTGGTCTTGGATTCCAACTTGTCTGCACTCATTCTTTTAACGTGTGCTGGACAACCGCAAATCTTTAAGTGTTTGACACTTGGTTTCTTTCTGGTCCAAAGTTCATATGGTGTGTTCGGAACCCCGATTCAGCACGTAAATCGCAGTCTCTAATGCGTAACCCCATAAGGATGTGGGTAACTCTTAGTGTATGAGAAGTGACCGGACCATATCCAATAAGGTCCTATTCCTCCTCTCTAAAACGCCGTTAAGTTGTGGTGTAGTAGGAGGAGCTAATTGTGATACTATCCCATTGTCCTTTAAGTAGTTCTTGAATTCGTCAGAGAGATACTCGCCACCTCGTTCAGATCGAAGGGCTTTAATTTCTCTCCCCAACTATTTCTCGACCTCTTGTCTAAACTCTTTGAACTTTTCAAAGGATTCAAACTTGTGTCTCATTAGGTACACGTAACCATATCATGAGAAATCACCTGTGAAGGTGATGAAATACACGTGTTGATTTTGTGTCCTAACACTCAAGGGACCACATACATCAGTATGTATTAGGTCATGTGTCCTTGTACATCTTTCAAGATTACCGTTAAATGACCGTTTAGTCATCTTGCCTTGTAGGCAAGGCTCATAGGCGGAAAAATCTTCTACAGTTAGAAAATCCAAAGGACCATCCTTTACCAAACTTGTGATTCGGTCAACACCGATGTGGCCAAGTCGGTAATGCCATAGACACGTGGGATTAACTGTATCATGGGCTTTCTTCTAGGGGATTTCAGCCGATGTTGTTTTGGTTATGTTAGTTTCTAAAGAAGGATGTAGAACATAGAGACCGTTTTCCAGTTCCCCGTATGCGATGAATCTGTTATTTATTTTAATAGTAATCATATTACTAAAGAAGATAGAATAACCATCTGCACATAGTTTTGAAATAGAAATCAAATTTCTTCTTAAATTTTGTACATAAAGACAATCTTTTAGTATAATTTTTCCTTCTCTAAAAATTAACTCCACGATTCCTATTGTCGTGGCGGCAACAGTTGCAGTAGTCCCCAAGTAGAGAGTGACTTCTCCTTCACTCAGCCTTCTGCTTAACTTGAACCCCTGCAGTGAGTTAGACGCATGAGTTGAAGCCCCGGAGTCAATACACCAGGACGCAGAAGCTACCAATAAATTGGTTTCTATAACACAAGTTTCGAAATTACCTTTCTTGGATTCCAAGTAGGTAGAACAGTTCCTTTTCTAGTGGCCAGTCTTCTTGCAGAAGTGACAGGCATTCAATGCATTGTCTTTCTTTTGTTTCTTGCCCTTAGTGGCTTTCTTCTGAGGCTTCTTTGCCTTCCTGTTTCTCTTGCCCGTTTTGCAAGCTTCAACAAGCATAGCTATAGGCTCATCCTTTCTATTAAGTTCTTTGGCTCTTTCCAACATATTGCTGAGCTCTTAAAAGCTGACATTCAACTTGTTCATGTTATAGTTCATGATGAATGGATTAAAGGAAGAAGGCAAAGAATTATGGATAGCATCTACTGGGTTGCAAGGTCCAGCCCGGATCCAAGAGCCTCCAGTTCATTGATGTAACCCATCATCCGAAGGCAATGGTCATGAACTTGTTGGCCCTTGGACATTTGTGTGGTCATGAACTATTTAAAGACCTTTTGCCGAGTAGAACGATTATGCTCTTCATACATCGTCCTCAGACTGTCCAATATGTCCTTGGCAAGTTCGATCTGATCGAACTGTCTCTATATTGGGTTGTCCAAGGAGGCAATGATGTAACACCGGGCAAGGGAGTTTTTCTCCTCCCATTCCTGATAGTCTCTCCTTCGGGCCTCAGAAGCCCTATCATCCGGACGCTCTGGGGTAGGATTCTTTTCCACTTTGTCCAGCTATACAGAAGCTAGGACCAACACAAGGTTCCTGTACTAGTTGGCATAGTTTGGGCCCTTAAGCTTGTTGTCATCAAGAAGTTTTGCAAATGATCCGTTTGCCATTTTATGATAAAAGAGCAAACATCAGTCCACAACCTAATTTGATTCATGTTCATTTCATAGATATGGATTTTCATCTATGATCCATTTCCATTTGTTCATCTCTGAGATTTCCCTCCTTTCTCAGTGACGGAGACTAAAGGTTGTCTCTAGAAATGTGGGAAATCACATAGGGTGCATAGAGCCAACTGTTTCAGCTGCATAACCCCACCACCTTTTTGTGAAGGATCATATTCGTGAATGCCAAGGTACCGTGAGAGAGTTCCCATTTTCTAGTGAAACCCCTTCCACATCGGTCTATGACGCCCCTATCATCTTATGAAACACTTAGACAAGCCCAACAGCAAATGGATAGCCCATTTTCTGGTGCACTTCCTCATTATTGAAGGACCCATCCTCATGCTAGTGATGGAAGGCCTTTAGAGAGTTCATCATATGAATCTACCTATCACTTGCACTCATATTAGCTGGTGGGAACAATTAATTATGCCCTAGTTTCATTTAGGTCAAACCAAAGTGGCTCCCACTAACTTTCATAAAGTCAGATTTCGATGGGCCTTAAATCGGCTAGGGTTCTGCACGTAAACTCTCGATGAGGTGTGGGGCCCACCAATGAGGGAAGTCATCCAATGACCAAAAGGGACACCATGGCAATGATGTGCATTCAGCCATGGTGTGCACAAGAGCCACTATCGAATGAGCATGGGCCAAGCACTTATTGCCCATGTACGCAGCACATCACACATCCATACATCTCATGCAGGGAAAAATTGATCCAATCAATTAATTATCTGTAAGGCCCATTGGAAGCCCGTTAAAAAATCCATAATATTATCTAGGTATATAGCGAATTGAATTCCCTATTTAGAAAATCATATTTTCAAGGATCATTCTTGAACCATAAACTAAACCAGATCTGAACCAAAAGGAGGAGAGAGAGATAATACCTGATACAGAGAAATAATATCTCTCAACGGAGGTGTTCACGCCCAAGGTAGAAACCAAAATCTTCTCCCACTGAAGATGGTGCAGTGCAGGGTGGAGCAGAATCAACAGTGTCCTTCCTAAGAACTTGATTCTTCCCAAGAATCACCTGGGCGGCTAGTGAATACAACTCCTACCAATCTTTTCTCCAAAAGATAGGAATCAAGATCCGATCTTGATTTCTCCCAAGCAATGGAGATCGAACTGCAAAAGGCGGCGGCTGTAGGAAGGAGGCGGCTAGAGAGTATTTGCAGGGTGCAGAATTCTCTCTTCTGTGATCTCAGCTCTAAAGATAAGACTGTTGCTGGTGAGTCTCTTGGATGTCTAAAGGCTGCCGCCCACTCTTCCTTTTATAGACTTAAAGGGATTAGCTCCTAATCCCATTTGGAGTTGCTAACCCAAATCATATCTGGATTAGAAGTCCCTTTAAGATAATGTATAATCCTTAACTTATCTGCAGATTACATCAGCCAGTTCCTAATCTAATTAGGAAGTTTCCAAATCTAAATCTCATTTAAATCTTGGACTCTCTGAGTGGATAGGGTGTGGGCCCAATCCTATCAGCTGATCTTATCTCAGAATTCGCCCCTTAAAGACTAATCAAATTAGCCCAGTTCGAAATGGGCTTAAGGCTCATTAAGGGTTATGTATTCATTAAGCCTTCTAAACTACTACCTAGTTGGGCTTCCTTGTATGGCGTGGGACCCAAACATTGATCTACACATCAGCCACATGGGTTCAGCCCAGCCTTTGTTACAAGGCCTGGCTGAATACACTATTATGGATAGTGCACCCCCTGAAAACCCATAAGATGGGCTCTATGGGCCCAACACTTATCCTAAGTGGTCCCTGGGCCAAGCCACCTTGTAACACCCAGGGACTGTGGGCAGATGCAAGATTAACCCATCAGGTATTATCCTCAATGGCCTTACACTCAACCTCTCAGCCTATAATGATCATACACTGCCCGATAGGAGAGGACCTCTCCATCGGCTGCAAGGAAGATTGTTGCACTCTCTCAAGTATGGATCCCGGAAATTAAAACCTTTTGCAAACTTTTTGAAACCATAATATATATATATATATACTTTTATATCTCATAGAAAATATATTTTGCAAAACAAATCTCAACGATTGAAATTGGCTGCCGGCAGTCTTGGTTTCCATCAGTGAGAGTGCATCCCTGATCATTACCTTTGTCCGACAAAGGGGCTGATCCTGTCACTATGATCACCCACTCAGATGAATTCTCAGACTGTCCCAACATACCCAGGTTTTGACCACCGCTAAGGATCTCATTGATTGGTATATCAAAGACTGCCCAATCCGATACCTAGTGCAGTATCATAATCGAGTCTAGGGGTCGGGTGTCACTTTCCAGTTTTGCCCATGAATCTCCAAGGTCCAGGGCAATACTGGAAATCTGGTCCAGTTCAAAGATTCAATTAATCCCACACTGTATATGCCTAGGGTCTCACCCTGGTAGCTGAGACAAGCCATCCCAACCGACTTGGTGGCACCATGGTGTCAGCCTTGTCAGGATAGGTCTCCCCAAACCGACCCACTGGCTGTGATCATTCTAAACTAACACGAGTCTCATTAAGTGTCCAGTTTAAGGGTATTACACAGAAACATACCAAGGGAACATGAATCAAATATGCACTTTTATTCATTTACAATAAACTCATAAAGTACATCAATTTGATTGAAGCTAAGGGCATACAAAACTGTCTAACATGGGTGTCCCATCACTAATTAGGGGCATCCTGGTCCTTTCATGTAAATTATGTATTGCTCTTATATTAGTGAACAGGGTCGGCTGATGAATAGTGCCCATTCGAACATATCAGACTCTCCTCTCTTCTTCTTCCACTTCTTCTTCTCAGCTCTCTCAACAGGTTCAGTTCGGCAAACATGTTTCATTTGGTACATATAACCATACTGAGATACAATTCTACAGTTCGGCAAACATCATTTAATGTAATTATTCCTTCTCTGAAATACAATTCTACAGTTCCTATGGCTGTAGTTGCAACGCTTGTAGATGTTACCAAGTAAAGAATCACTTCACCATCACTCAGTCTTCTGGTTGTCCTGAACCCCTACAATGTGTTGCATGCATGAGTAGAAGTCCCAGAGTCAATAAATCAGGAAGGAGAAGTCACCAACATATTAGTTTCAATGACAAAGGATTCAAAATTTCTTTGTTTCTTGGTCTCCAGCTACTGAGGACAATTCCTCTTCAAGTGGTCGGTCTGTTTGCAGAAGTGACAAGCATCTGATGCCTTGTCCTTCCTTTGCTTTTCAGGCTTTGCTAGATTTCTTCTGAGGTTTCTTCTTTGCTCTTATCTTCTTCTTGCCCGATTTGCTACCTTCAACAAGCATGGTAATGGGCTCATCCTTCTTTATCTGTTCTTTGGCCCTCTACAACATAGTTTTGAGTTCCTGAAGGCTAACATTTAGTTTGTTCATATTGTAATTCATTATGAACTGATTAAGGGCATAATAAATGTTCCCTCCAGCTGATATGAGTGCATGTGATAAGGAGATTCATATGATGAACTCTCTAAAGGCTTTCCATCATTAGCATGAGGATGGGTCATTCAGTAATGAGGAAACGCACTAGAAAATGGGCTATCCATTTGCTATTGGGCTAGTTTGAGTGTTTCATAAGATGATAGGGGCGTCATAGACCGATGTGGGAGGGGCTTCACCAGAAAATGGGAACTCTCTCACGGTACCTTGGCGTTCATGAAAGGTGGTGGGGTTCCGCAACCAGAAAATGGGAACTCTCTCACTGGACAGAAAGTTTTACCTGAAAACGGCTCTGAACCTTGTCTGACAGAGGCCAAAGGGAAAACTCATATGATGAGTGGATATGATCCTTCATAGAAAGGTGATGGAGTTATGCAGCTGAAATAGTTGGCTCCAAGCACCCTATGTAATTTTCCACATTTCCAGAGACAACCCGTAGTCTCCGTCCCTGAGAAAGGAAGAAATCTCAGAGATGAATAAATGGAAATGGAATGTAGATTAAAATCCATATCTGTGAAATGGACATGAATCAAATATGGTTGTGGACTGATGTTTGCTCTTTTACCAGAAAATGGCAAACGGATCGTTTGCAAAATTGCTTGATGACAACAAGTTGAAGGGCCCAAACTATGCCGACTAGTATAGGAACCTTATGCTGGTCCTAGCTTCTGAAAAGTTAGATAAAGTGGCAAAAATTCTGCCCTGGAAAGTCTGGGTGATAGGGCTTCTAAGGCCCGAAGGAGAGACTATTAGGAATGGGAGGAGAAAAACTCCCTTGCCCGGTGTTACATCATTGCCTCCTTGGACAATCCAATATAGAGGTAGTTCGATCAGATCAAACTTGCCAATGACATATTGGACAGTCTCTGGACAATGTATGAAGAGCAGAATTGTTCTATTCAACAAAAGGTCTTGAAATAGTTCATGACCGCACAAATGTCCAAGGGCCAACAAGTTCACGACCATTGTCTTCGGATGATGGGATACATCAGCGAACTGGAGGCTCTTGGATCCGGGCTGGACCTTGCAACCCAGATAGATGCTATCCTTAAATCTTTGCCTCCTTCCTTTAATCCATTCATCATGAACTAAAACATGAACAAGCTGAATGTCAGCCTGCAAGAGCTCAACAATATGTTGCAAAGAGCTGAAGAATTGATTAAAAAGGATGAGCCCATAACTATGCTTGTTGAATCTAGCAAGACAGGCAAGAGAAAGAGAAAGGCAAAGAAACCTCTGAAGAAAGCCACTAAGGGCAAAAAGCAGAAGAAAGATAAAGCATCGGATGCCTATCACTTCTGCAACAAGACCAGTCACTGGAAAAGGAATTGTCCTGCCTACCTGGAATCCAGGAAAGGTAATTTCGAAACTTGTGTTATAGAAACCAATCTGTTGGTAGCTTCTATGTCCTACTGTATTGACTCTAGGGCTTCAACTCATGCGTGTAACTCACTGCAGGGGTTCAAGGTAAGCAGAAGGCAGAGTGAAGGAGAAGTCACACTCTACTTGGGGACTAATGCAATTGTTGTAGCCGCGGCAATAGGAACTATGGAGTTATATTTTAGGGAAGGAATGATTGTTCTGAAAGATTGTCTTTATGTACAAAATTTAAGGAGAATTTTGATTTCTATCTCAAAACTGTGTGCAGATGGTTATTTTGTCTTATTTAGTAATACGATAACTGTTAAAAGAAACAACAGATTCATTGCATATGAGGAACTGGAGAACAATCTCTATGTTCTACATCCTTCTCTAGAAACTAACATAACCGAAACAACGTCGGCTGAAGTCCCCAAGAGGAGAGCCTGTGATACAATTAATCCCACGTGTTTGTGGCATTACAGACTTGGCCACATCAGTGTTGATTGAATCACAAGGTTAGTAAAGGATGGCCCTTTGGATTTTCTAACTGTAGAAGATATTTCCACCTATGAGCCTTGCCTATGAAGCAAGATGACGAAATGGCCATTTAACGGTAAGCCTGAAATAGATGTACATGCACACTTGACCTAATACATACTGATGTATGTGGTCCCCTGAGTGTTAGGACATGGAATCAACATGCGTATTTCATCACCTTCACAGATTATTTTTCACGATATGGTTATGTGTACCTAATGAGACACAAGTCTGAATCCTTTGAAAAGTTCAAAGAGTTTAGACAAAAGGTCGAGAAACAGTTAGGGAGAGAAAATAAAGCCCTTCGATCAGATCGAGATGACGAGTATCTCTTTGACGAATTCAGGTACAACTTAAAGGAAAATGGGATAGTATCACAATTAGCTTCTCCTGCTACACCACAACTTAACGGTGTTTCAAAGAGGAGGAATAGGACCATATTGGATATGGTCCGGTCGCTTCTCATACACTCAGAGTTACCCACATCCTTTTAGGGTTACGCATTAGAGACTGCAACTTATGTGCTGAATCAGGTTCCAACCAAATTGGTTCCGAATACTCCATATGAACTTTGGACCGGAAAGAAACCAAGTGTCAGACACTTGAAGATTTGGGGTTGTCCAACACACGTTAAAACAACGGATGCAGCCAAGTTGGAATCCAAGACCAGCCGTTGCCTATTTTTAGGCTACCCAAAAAGCTTTGTAGGTTACCTATGCTATGACCCAAGTGAGCAGAAAGTATTATGTAGTTGGAATGCACAATTCTTGGAAACTGATTACATCCAGGACACCCATCGTCAGGAAGTTGTTCTTGATCAGGAGAGCTCAGGAGCAGTGGGAGATGTCCCACAAGTTCCAGGTAGTGACCAACCTAGAAGATCAACTCAGGTATCCAGGGCACCAGTCCGTTATGGTTATGACCAGGATAGTTACTTGGAGGAAAACTTGACTAGTGAGGAGGATCCCGTGACTTACGCGGAAGCTATGTTGGACATAGATTCGCAGAAGTGGTTGGAGGCCATGAGAGCAGAGATGGACTCAATGAAGACCAATGGAGTCTAGACTCTAGTAGATCCGCCCTCTAGGGTAAAAGCAATCGGTTGCAAAGAGATTTCCAAGAGGAAGAAGGGCCCCGATGGTAGGGTTGAGACCTTCAAAGCTTGTCTGGTGGCGAAAGGGTACACTCAGAAAGAGGGCACCGATTATGAGGAAATCTTTTCACCTGTGGCCATGCTTAAATCCATTAGGATCCTGCTAGCTGTAGCAGCATACCATGATTATGAGATTTGGCAAATGGATGTCAAAACTGCATTCCTGAATGGAGATCTTACAAGAGATATCTATATGCAGCAGTCGCGAGGCTTCATAGCTGCGGGTCAAGAAAACATGGAATGTAAACTTAATAGATCCATTTATGGACTAAAGCAAGCTTCTAGAAGTTGGAACATTCGTTTTGACTCTGCTGTCAAATCGTTTGACTTCGAGTAGAATCCGGATGTACCCTATGTTTACAGGAAGTATAGTGGAGATAATAAGGTTACCTTCTTGGTTCTATATGTAGATGACATTCTATTCATTGGGAATGATGTAGGAATGTTGACTATGATAAAAGTATGGCTTTCACAACAATTCTCCATGAAAGATCTTGGAGAGGCCTCCTATATACTGGGTCTTCGACTCTATAGATATTGATCGAAGCGGATAATAGGATTATCCCAATCTGCCTACATTGACAAAATAGTCAAAAGATACAGCATGGAAAACTCCAAGAAAGGAAATGTTCCTTCCAGGCACGGAGTCACTCTCTCCAAGAAGATGTCTCCCAAGACTTCTGAGGAGATTGATGGCATGAAAGACGTTCCCTATGCCTCTGCCTTAGGGAGCATCATGTATGCCACGCTGTGCACTCGCCTTGACATAGCTCAGGCAGTGAGTGTAGTAAGCAGATTTCAGGCCAACACAGGGCAGGAGCATAGGACTGCTGTGAAAAACATACTTAAGTACCTTTGAAGGACAAAAGAGTTTTGTCTAGTATTCGATGGTAGTTCACTACAGATCCAAGGGTATACAGATGCCAATTTTCAGTCAGATCTAGATGATAGAAAGTCTACATCTGGGTATGTTTTCACAATAGGATCGTGTGTTGTTTGCCAAAAAAGCAGCAAACAGGGGTCCACTGCAGACTCCACGACCGAGGCTGGGTACATTGCCGCAAGTGAGGCTGCCAAGGATGCCGTGTGGATGAAGAAGTTCGTTCACGAGTTGGGAGTAGTGCCATCTAGCACATCACCCTTCCCATTGTTGTGTGACAACAATGGAGCTATTGCTCAGGCTAAGGAGCCACAAGCCCACTCGAAGTCGAAGCACATCAAGATGAAGTACCATGTACTGAGGGAGATTGTTGGTAGAAGGGACATCCTGATTCAGAAAGTAGCGTCAGCGGAAAATGTAGCAGACCCATTGACAAAGCCAGTATCACAGAAAGTGTTTGAGAAACACGTGGAAAGCATGGGACTCCCGCTAGTACCTGATTGGACCTAAGTGCAAGTGGGAGTTGTTAGACAGTTTTGTATGCCCTTAGCTTCAATCAAATTGATGTACTTTATGAGTTTATTGTAAATGAATAAAAGTGCATATTTGATTCATGTTCCCTTGGTATGTTTCTGTGTAATACCCTTAAACTGGACACTTAATGAGACTCATGTTAGTTTAGAATGTTCACAGCCAGAAGGTCGGTCTGGGGAGACCTATCCTGACAAGGCTGACACTGTGGTGCCACCAAGTCGGTTGGGGTGGCTTGTCTTAGCTACCGGGGTGAGACCCTAGGCACATACAGTGTGGGATTAATTGAATCTTTGAACTGGACCAGATTTCCAGTATTAAGCTAGACCTTGGAGATTAATGGGCAAAACTGGAAAGTTACACCCGACCCCTAGACTCGATTATGATACTGCACTAGGTGTTGGATTGGGCTATCTTTGATATACCAATCAGTGAGATTCTTAGCGGGGGTCAAAACCTAGGTATGTTGGGACAGTCTGAGAATTCATCTGAGTGGGTGATCATAGTGTAAGGATCAGCCCCTTTGTCAGACAAAGGTAATGATCAAGGATGCACTCTCACTGATGGAAACCAAGACTACCGGCAGTCGATTTCAATCGTTGAGATTTGTTTTGCAAAATATATTTTATATGAGATATAAAAAGTATATATATATTATGGTTTTGAAATGTTTGCAAAAGGTTTTAATTCCTGGGATCCATACCTGAGAGAGTGCAACACTGTTCCTTGCTGCTGAGGGAGAGTTCCTCTCTTGTCGGGCAGTGTATGGTCATTATGGGCAGATAGGTTGAGTGTAAGGCCATTGAGGATAATACCATGTTTTCCTGACCTACAGCAATGAACCTTGCGGCTGCTGCATATAGATATCTTCAGTAAGATCTTCATTCATGAATGCAGTTTTGACATCCATTTGCAAAATCTCATAATCATGGTATGCTGCTACAGCTAGCAGGATCCTAATGGATTTAAGCATGGCCACAGGCGAAAAGGTTTCCTCATAATCGATGCCCTCTTTCTGAGTGTACCCTTTCGCCACCAGACGAGCCTTGAAGGTCTCAACCTTACCATCGGAGCCCTTCTTCCTCTTGTAAATCCATTTGCAACCGATTGCTTTTACCCCGGAGGGTGGATCTACTAGAGTCCAGACTCCATTGGTCTCCATTGAGTCCATCTCTTCTCTCATGGCCTCCACCCACTTCTGGGAATCTATGTCCAACATAGCTTCCATGTATGTCACGGGATCCTCCTCACTAGTCAAGGTTTCCACCAGGTAAATATCCTGGTCATAACCATAACGGACTGGTGGCCTGGATACCCAAGTGGATCTTCTAGGTTGGTCACTACCTGGAACTTGTGGGACATCTCCCACTGCTCCTGAGCTCTCCTCCTCAAGAACAACTTCCTGACGATGGGTGTCCAGGATATAGTCGGTTTCCAAGAATTGTGCATTATGACTACAGAACACATTCTGCTCACTTGAGTCATCGAATAGGTAACCTACAGAGCCTTTTGGGTAGCCTACAAATAGGCAATGGCTGGTCTTAGATTCCAACTTGTCTACACTCGTTCTTTTAACGTGTGCTGGACAACCCCAAATCTTCAAGTGTCTAACACTTGGTTTCTTTCCGGTCTAAAGTTCATATGGAGTATTCGGAACCGATTTGGTTGGAACTCGATTGTATTATCCTCAATGGGATTAATTGAATCTTTGAACTGGACCAGATTTCTAGTATTGCCATGGACCTTGGAGATTGATGGGCAAAACTGGAAAGTTAAACCCGACCCCTAGACTCGATTATGATACTGCACTAAGTGTCGGATCGGGCTTTCTTTGATGTACCAATCAGTGAGATCCATAGTGGGGGTCAAAACCTGGGTATGTTGGGACAATCCGAGAATTCATCTGAGTTGGTGATCATAGTGACAGGATCAGCCCCTTTGTCGGACAAAGGTAATGATCGGGGATGCACTCTCACTGTTGGAAACCAAGACTGCCGGCAGCCGATTTCAACCGTTGAGGTTTGTTTTGCAAAGTATATTTTATATGAGATATAAAAGTATATATATTATGGTTTCTAAAATGTTTGCAAAAAGGTTTTAATTCCCGGGATCCATTTAAGTGGAGCGTGCAACACTGTTCCTTGCAGCCGAGGGAGAGGTCCTCTCTTGTCGGGCAGTGTATGATCAATAAGGGCTGAAAGGTAAAGTGTAAGACCATTGAGGATAATACCTGATGGGCTAATCTTGCATCTGCCCACAGTCCCTGGGTGTTACAAGGTGGCGAATACTCCATTGAGGATAATACAATTGGGTTCCAACCAAATCAGTTCCGAAAACTCCATATGAACTTTGGACCGGAAGGAAGCCAAGTGTAAGACACTTGAAGATTTGGGGTTGTCCTGCACACGTTAAAAGAACAAGTGCGAACAAGTTGGAATCTAAAACCAGCCGTTGCCTGTTTATAGGCTACCCAAAGGATTCGATGGGTTATCTATTCTATGACCCGAGTGAGCAGAAAGTGTTCTGCAGTCGAAACGCCCAATTCTTAGAATCCGATTACATCTTGGACACCCATCGTCAGGAAATAGTTCTTGATGAGGAGAGCTCAGGAGTAGTGGGAGATGTCCGACAAATTCCAGGTAATGACGAACCTAGAAGAACCACTCGGGTATCCAGACCACCAGTCCGATATGGTTATGACCAGGATAGTTACCTGGTGGAAACCTTGACTAGTGAAGAGGATCCCGTGACTTACGCGGAAGCTATGTTAGACATAGACTCCCAGAAGTGGGTGGAGGCCATGAGAGCTGAAATGGACTCAATGGAGACCAATGGAGTCTGGATTCTAGTGGATCCGCCCTCCGGGGTAAAAGCAATTGGTTGCAAATGGATCTACAATAGGATGAAGGGCCCCGATGGCAGGATTGAGACCTTTAAAGCTCGTTTGGTGTCGAAAGGGTATACTCAGAAAGAAGGCATCGACTATGAGGAAACCTTTTCGCCCGTGGCCATGCTTAAATCCATTAGGATCTTGCTAGCTGTAGCAGCGTACCATGACTATGAGATTTGGCAAATGAATGTCAAAACCGCGTTCCTGAATGGAGATCTTAGTGAAGATATCTACATGCAGCAGCCGCAAGGCTTCATTGCTGCTGGTCAGGAACACATGGTATGTAAACTTAATAGATCCATATATGCACTTAAGCAGGCTTCTAGGAGTTGGAACATCCGTTTTGATTCTGCAGTCAAAACGTTTGACTTTGAGCAGAATCCGGATGAGCCCTGTGTTTATAGGAAGTCCAGTGGGGATAAGATCACCTTTTTGGTGTTGTACGTGGACGATATCCTACTCATTGGGAATGATGTAGGAATGTTGACTTCGGTCAAGGTATGGCTATCACAACAGTTCTCCATGAAAGATCTTGGAGAAGCATCATACATACTGGGTCTTCGACTCTATAGAGATAGATCGAAGCGGATAATTGGATTTTCCCAGGCTGCTTATATTGACAAAATTGTCAAGAGGTACAGCATGGAGAACTCCAAGAAAGGAAACGTTCCTTTCAGGCACGGAGTCACTCTCTCCAAGAAGATATCTTCCAAGACTTTTGAGGAGATTGAGAGCATGAGAGACGTTCCCTATGCCTTAGCCGTAGGGAGCATCATGTATGCCATGCTGTGCACTCGCCCTGACATTGCTCAGGCGGTGAGTGTGGTTAGCAGATTCCAGGCAAACCCAGGGTAGGAGCATTGGACTGCTGTGAAGAACATACTCAAATACCTTCGAAGGACAAAAGAGTTTTGTCTGGTATTCGATGGTAGTTCACTGCAAGTTCTAGGGTATCCCGATGCCGATTTCCAGTCGGATCCAGATGATAGAAAGTCTACATCTGGGTATGTTTTCACGATAGGATCGTGTACTGTTTGCTGGAAAAGCAGCAAACAGTGGTCCACTGCAGACTCCACAACCGAGGCCGAGTACATTGCCGCAAGTGAAGCTGCCAAGGAAGCCGTGTGGATGAAGAAGTTCATACACGAATTGGGTGCGATTCCATCCAACACATCACCCATCCCATTGTTGTGTGACAACAATGGAGAGATCGCCCAGGCTAAAGAGCCTCGGGCTCAGCGGATAATATGGCAGACCCATTGACTAAGCCACTGACATAGAAGGTGTTTGAGAAACACGTGGAAAGTATGGGACTCCGGCTTGTACCAGATTGGACCTAAGTGCAAGTGGGAGCTGTTAGACAGTTTTTGTATGCCCTTAGCTTCAATCTGATTTGATGTACTTTTGTTATTTAGTGGAAATAAATAAAGTGCATGTTTGATTCATGTTGTTTGGTTTAATTCTGTGTAAAACCCTAAAACTGGACATTTATAGAGATTCATGTTAGTTTTAAATGTTCACAGCCGTTGGATAAGTCTGGGGAGATTTATCCTGCCAACGCTGATGCTGGTGTGCGACCAAGTGTTGGGATGGCCTGTCTCTGCCATCAAGGTAAGACCCGAGACACATGCAGTATGGGATTACTTGAATCCTTGAACCGGACCAGATTTCCAGTATTGCCCTGGACCTTGGAGATAGATGGGCAAAACTGGAAAGTTACACCTGACCCCTAGACTCGATTATGACACTTCACTAGGTGTTGGATCAGGCTGCCTTTGATATGCCAATCAGTGAGATCCTTAGCGGGGATCAAAACCTAGGTATGTTGGGGCAGTTTGAGAATTCATCTGAGTGGGTGATCATAGTGACAGAATCAGCCACTTTGTCAGACAAAGGGTAATGATCGGGAATGCACTCTCTCTGATGGAAACCAAACTGTCGGCAGTTGATTTCAATCATTGGAATTTTGTTTTGCAAAATTAATATATTTATATATATATGTACAGTTTCAAATTGTTTGCAAATGGTTTTAATTCCCGGGATCCATGTGAGAGGAGAGTGCGGCACTGTTCCTTGCAGCCGAGGGAGAGGTCCTCTCTTGTCGGGCAGTGCTTGATCATTAAGGGCTGAGAGGTTAAGTGTAAGACCATTGAGGATAATACCTGATGGGCTAATCTTGCACCTGCCCACAGTCCCTGGGTTTTTATAAGATGGCTTGGCCCAGGGACCACTTAATGTAAGTGTTGGGCCCATAGGGTCCATATGATGGACTCAAGGGGTTCATTGAGTTTTTCAGTGAATTCGGCTGGGCCTTGTATTAAAGGCTGTGCCGAACCCATGTGGCTGGTGTGTAGATCAATGCTTGGGTCCCACACCATACAAAGAAGCCCAACTGGGCAGCAGATTGGAAAGTAATTAGACGCTGAACACTTAATGGGCTAGATGCCCATTTTGAGGTGGGCTGATATGATCACCCATCCTTGGGGCGAATCTGAGATTAATGTTAGTAAAAGAATTGGGCATTTAGCCTTATCCACTCTTGGAGACCAAATTCAAATTAGATTTGAATCTGGTAACCTCCTGATAAGATCAGGAGTAAGCTAACTTTATCTGCAGATAGGATTAAGATTATCCCCTACCCAAATACTGATTTGGATTGGGATAACTCCTAATTAGGAGGTTTCTTAATCAAGAAGAAAGGAGGAGAAACCCTAACCAAAAAGGAGAGAAATACAACAGATTTCGAATCAAGAGAAATCGCAAGAAAGGTTCCTGCGAATTGAGATCAGATCTCATACTCCAGAATAAAGAAAGAAGAAGTAGTTCAGCTTTTTCCCCTTTGGAGTTCTCCTCCTGCCGCCGCCATCTGTTTTTGCAAGATTAGATCTTTGCAGAAAAAGAAAGTCAAGAAATCTGTTCTTGACATCAGTCTTGCAAGAAAGACTGAAAATGATTCAGTGTTTAATACTTCCAGTTGATTCTTATGAAGGATCCAGTGTGTAGGACGCACCCTACTGGTTTTGTTCCATCCACAGCTGTGTCATCTTCAGCAGGAACGGATCTTGGAGCATTCTTTGGGCGTGAACACCAACTTTGGGAGATAGTGCTTCTCCGGATCAGGTATATTTCTCCCATTTGTCTTTTGGTACAGATCTGGTTTGATTATGGTTCAAGTAGGATCTTTCAATATTGTATTCTAAATTTAGGGAATATGATTCCCAGTTGGAAGAAGGTAGGAAAATTTTCAAAATTTGTCCACCCATTCCGCAACCTTCATGGTGTCCATTAGATGTATCCTTCCATTCTTTCATTAGGATGGTTGAGTGAGCACATAAGTTTAATGGGCCTAAAGCCCATTTCGAACAGGGCTATTTATTTAGTTAATTAAGGGGCGAATTCTGAGATGGATTAGCATATAGGATATGGTTTTAATCCTATCCACTCAGAGAGTCCAGATCTGAATGTGATTCAGATCTAGAAACCTCCTAATGGGATTAGGAGAAAGCTAATCTAATCTGCAGATAAGATAAGGGTTTATCCTTATCACTAGAAGAGAAGGCTGATCCAAATATGATTTGGATAAGCATCTCCTAATGGGATTAGGAGCTGATCTTTTAAGTTAACAAAAAGAAAGAGGGGGCGGCAGCCTTGAGAGAGACCAACAAGAAACACATCAAATCCTCTTTAGTGCTGAAATCAAGAAGAGAGAATTCTGCAGCCTGCGAATACTCTCTTGCCGCCTCCCTGCTCTTGTCACCCTGTTTGCCAGTTCGATCTCCAGCTGAGGGAGAAGTCAAGATTGGATCTTGACATCAGTATTTTGAGAAAGGATTGAAAAGGAAGCTGTGCTCACGTTCCATTCTACTGTTTCTTGCGAAGGATAGAGTCCTTGGGGAAGAACACTACTGATTCTGCTCCATCCTGCACTGCGCCATTTTCAGTGGGAGCAGTCTTTGGATCCTTCCTTGGGCGTGAACACCTTCGTTGGGAGATATTACTTCTCTGTATCTGGTATAATTCTCTCCTATTCCTTTTGGTTCAGATCTGGTTCAGTTTAAGGTTCAAGAATGATTCTTGAAAATATGATTTTCTAAACAGGGAATGTGATTCCCAGTTGAAGGGAGAGAAAAATTTTGGAAATTCGCCCCTTATTCCGCAATTTTTGGGCGTCCATGGGATGGATCTCTCATCCCCTCAGTGGCATAAGAGCCCAGGTTCAAATCTTGAACCATTCTGTTTCAGATTTGAACCTGTGCAATTAGGGAGAAAGCGTTCTACTCAATTTGCGCAGATTTGGTTTTTGGGAAATTTGTTGCCAAAACAAATGGGCAAATAATCTGAAATTAATTTTAAATAAATCTGATTATTATTTAGAATTGTTCTTTTTAATTTTCTTGATTTATGGGCTGTTCGTACAAGAGGAGATCGAATTCTTGGTTTGCGCAGGGAACCTACAATTTTGCAGTTCTTGATTTATTTTGGGTATGTAAATACTTTTTTATTTTCTAGACTCAATGTATAGGTATTCGATCTGTAATTATTAATAGAAATAGGATTTCTATTTATTTTTATTTTGGTTCGAAGTTGGCGACGCAGAAAAGAAGATTTTGCAGAGAAGGAGATTTCGCAGATAAGAGAAATGATATCTGCGATTTGCAATTTGTGAAACTGCATTCTGTGATCTAACCTCTGTAGATCCGCCCTCCGGGGTAAAAGCAATTGGTTGCAAATGGATTTACAAGAGGAAGAAGGGCCCCGATTATGAGGAAACCTTTTCGCCTGTGGCCATGCTTAAATCCATTAGGATCCTGTTAGCTGTAGCAGCATACCATGATTATGAGATTTGGCAAATGGATGTCAAAACTGCATTCCTGAATGGAGATCTTATTGAAGATATCTATATGCAGCAGCCGCAAGGCTTCATTGCTGCGGGTCAGGAAAACATGGTATGTAAACTTAATTGATCCATTTATGGACTTAAGCAAGCTTCTAGAAGTTGAAACATCAGTTTTGACTCTACCGTCAAATCGTTTGACTTCGAGTAGAATCCGGATGAGCCCTGTGTTTACAGGAAATACAGTGGAGGCAAAGTTACCCTCTTGGTTCTATATGTAGATGACATTCTACTCATTGGGAATGATGTAGGTGTTAGATAGTTTTGTATGCCCTTAGCTTCAATCAAAATTGATGTACTTTATGAGTTTATTGTAAATGAATAAAAGTACATATTTGATTCATGTTCCCTTGGTATGTTTCTGTGTATTACCCTTAAACTGGACACTTATTGAGACTCGTGTTAGTTTTGAATGTTCACAGCCAGTGGGTCGGTCTGGGGAGACCTATTTTGACAAGGCTGACACTGTGGTGCCACCAAGTCGGTTGGGGTGGCTTGTCTCAGCTACCGGGGTGAGGCCCTAGGCACATACAGTGTGGGATTAATTGAATCTTTGAACTGGACCAGATTTCCAGTATTGCCCTGGACCTTGGAGATTGATGGGCAAAACTGGAAAGTTACACCCGACCCCTAGACTCGATTATGATACTGCACTAGGTGTCGGATCGGGCTATCTTTGATGTACCATTCAGTGAGATCCTTAGCGGGGGTCAAAACCTGGGTATGTTGGGACAACCCGAGAATTCATCTGAGTGGGTGATCATAGTGACAGGATCAACCCCTTTGTCGGACAAAGGTAATGATCGGGGATGCACTCTCACTGTTGGAAACCAAGACTACCGGAAGCCGATTTCAACCGTTGAAATTTGTTTTGCAAAATATATTTTATATGAGATATAAAAGTATATATATTATGGTTTCTAAAATGTTTGCAAAAGGGTTTTAATTCCCGGGATCCATATAAGTGGAGAGTGCAACACTGTTCCTTGCAGCCGAGGGAGAGGTCCTCTCTTGTCGGGCAGTGTATGATCATTATGGGCTGAGAGGTTAAGTGTAAGACCATTGAGGATAATACCTGATGGGCTAATATTGCATCTGCCCACAGTCCTTGGGTGTTACAAGGTGGCTTGGCTCAGGGACCACTTAGGGTAAGTGTTGGGCCCATAGAGCCCATTTGATGGGTTTCAGGGGGTGCACTGTCTTTATCAGTGTATTCGACCAGGCATTGTAACAAAGGCTAGGCCGAACCCATGTGGCTGATGTGTAGATCAATGCTTGGGTCCCACGCCATACAAGGAAGCCCAACTGGGCAGCAGTTAGGAAGGTTAAGTGAGCACATAAGCTTAATGGGCCTAAAACCCATTTCGAACTGGGCTATTAATTTAGTAAATTAAAGGGGCGAATTCTGAGATGGATTAGCAGTGAGGATAGGGTCTTAATCCTATCTACTCAGAGAGTCTAGATCTGAATGTGATTCAGATCTAGAAGCCTCCTAATAAGATTAGGATAAAGCTAATCTAATCTGCAGATAAGATAAGGGTTTATCCTTATCATTGGAAGAGAAGGCTGATCCAAATATGATTTGGATAAGCACCTCCTAATGGGATTAGGAGCTGATCTTTTCAAGTTAACAAAAGGAAGGTGGGGGCGGCAGCCTTGAGAGAGACCAAGAAGCACATCAGATCCTCTTTAGTGCTGAAATCAAGAAGAGAGAATTCTGCACCCTGCAAATACTCTCTTGCCGCCTCCCTGCTCTTGCCGCCCTGTTTGCCAGTTCAATCTCCAGCTATGGGAGAAGTCAAGATTGGATCTTGACATCAATTCTTTGAGAAAGGCTTGAAAAGGAAGCTGTGCTCACGTTCCATCCTGCAGTTTCTTGCGATGGACAGAGTTCTTGGGGAAGAACACTGCTGATTCTGCTCCATCCTGCACTGCGCCATTTTCAGTAAGAGCAGTCTTTGGATCCTTCCTTGGGCGTGAACACCTTCGTTGGGAGATATTGCTTCTCCGTATCAGGTATCATTCTCTCCCATTCCTTTTGGTTCAGATCTGGTTCAGTTTAAGGTTCAAGATTTATCCTTGAAAATATGATTTTCTGAATAGGGAATGTGATTCCCAGTTGAAGGGAGAGAAAAATTTTTGAAATTCGCCCTTTATTCCGCAATCTTTGGGCGTCCAAGTGATGGATCTCTCAACCCTTCAGTGGTATCAGAGCCACAGGTTCAAATCTTGAACCATTTTGTTTCAGATCTGAACCTGTGCAATTAGGGAGAAGGCGTTCTACCCAATTTGCGCAGATTTGGTTTTTGGGAAATTTGTTTCCAAAACAGTTGGGCAAATAATCTGAAATTAATTTTAAATAAATCTGATTATTATTTAGAATTGTTCTTTATAATTTTCTTGATTTATGGGTTGTTCATACAAGAGGAGATCGAATTCTTGGTTTGCACAGGGAACCTGCGAATTTGCAGTTCTTGACTTATTTTGGGTCTGTAAATATTTTTTTTTTATTTTCTAGACTCAATATATAGGTATTCGATCTGATGTAATTATTAATAGAAATAGGATTTCTATATTTTTTATTTTGGATCGAAGTTGGCGGCGCAGAAAAGGAGATTTCGCAGGAAGGATTATTTTCTTGAATTAAGGATTTAATTAAAAAATCAAACACTAGACCCATTCGAACCAAGATTGGTTCAAAACTGTTTGGACCAATTCTAGGGTTTAATCAAGGCTGAATGTCAGCCCTAATTTCCCACTAATGGGCCTAAGGATTGATATTTAATTAAATGGTTAATTCGGCCCAGCCTGTAAAGGCCCAGTTTTAAATAGTTAAAACTGCAAAAGCCCATTTTAAAGGATAAAGCTATATGGGCCGAACTGGGTAACCCTAATTCAGCCCATATACCTAGATAATATTAATGGTTAATATTATGGAATTTTAACGGGCTTCCAACGGGCCTTACAGATAATTAATTGATTGGATCAGTTTATCCCTGCATGTGATGTATGGATGTGTGATGTGTTGCGTACATGGGCCATAAGTACTTGGCCCATGCTCATTCGACAGTGGCTCTTGCGCACACCATGGCTGAATGCACATCATTGCCATGGTGTCCCTTTTGGTCATTGGATGACTTCCCTCAGTGGTGGGCCCCACACCTCATCAAGAGGTTGCATGCGGAACCCTAGCTGATTTAAGGCCCACCGAAATCTGGCTTTATGAAAATCAGTGGGAGCCACTTTGGTTTGACCTAAATCAAACTAGGGCGCAATTTTGTTCCCTCCAGCTAATATGAGTGCGTGTGATAGGGAGATTCATATGATGAACTCTCTAAAGGCCTTCCATCATTAGCATGAGGATGGGTCCTTCAGTAATGAGGAAACGCACCAGAAAATGGGCTATCCATTTGCTGTTGGGCTTGTCTGAGTGTTTTATATGATGATAGGGGCGTCATAGACCGATGTGGGAGTGGCTTCACCAGAAAATGGGAACTCTCTCACGGTACCTTGGCGTTCACGAATATGATGGGTAAGCACTCACTGGACAGAAAGGTTTACCTGAAAACAGCTCTGAACCTTATCTGACAGAGGCCAAAGGGAAAACTCATATGATGAGTGGATGTGATCCTTCACAGAAAGGTGGTGGGGTTATGGAGCTGAAACAGTTGGCTCCATGCACCCTATTTGATTTCCCACATTTCCAGAGACAACCCGTAGTCTCTGTCACTGAGAGAGGAGGGAAATCTCAGAGACGGATAAATGGAAATGGATCATAGATTAAAATCCATATCTATGAAATGAACATCAATGAAATTAGGTTGTGGACTGATGTTTGCTCTTTTATCAGAAAATGGCAAACGGATCATTTGCAAAGCTTCTTGACAACAACAAGCTTAAGGGCACAAACTATGCTGATTGGTACAGGAACCTTATGCTGGTCCTAGCTTCTGAAAAGCTGGACAAAGTGGCAAAGAATCCTGCCCCAGAGCGTCCGGGTGATAGGGCTTCTGAGGCCCGAAGGAGAGACTATCAGGTTGCCTCCTTAGACAACCTGATACAGAGGTAGTTCGATCAAATCGAACTTGCCAAAGACATATTGGATAGTCTCAGGACAATGTATGAAGAGCATAATCGTTCTACTCAACAAAAGGTCTTGAAATAGTTCATGACCGCACAAATGTCCAAGGGTCAACAAGTTCACGACCATTGTCTTCGGATGATGGGATACATCAACGAACTGGAGGCTCTTGGATCCGGGCTGGACCTTGCTACCCAGATAGATGCTGTCCTTAACTCTTTGCCTCCTTCCTTTAATCCATTCATCATGAACTATAACATGAACAAGCTGAATGTCAGCTTACAAGAGCTCAGCAGTATGTTGCTAAGAGCTGAGGAACTGATTAGAATGGATGAGCCTATAGCCATGCTTGTTGAAGCTGGCAAGACAGGCAAGAGAAAGTGGAAGGCAAAGAAGCCTCAGAAGAAAGCCACTAAGAGCAAGAAGCAGAAGAAAGACAAAGCATCGGATGCCTGTCACTTCTGCAAGAAGACCGGCCATTGGAAAAGGAATTGTCCTGCCTACCTGGAATCCAAGAAAGGTAACTTCAAAACTTGTGTTATAGAAACCAATTTGTTGGTAGCTTCTGCTTCCTGGTGTATTGACTCCGGGGCTTCGACTCATGCTTGTAACTCACTGCAGGGGTTCAAGGTAAGCAGAAGGCTGAGTGAAGGTGAAGTCACACTCTCAAAACTGTGTGCAGATGGTTATTCTGTCTTCTTTAGTAATACGATTACTGTTAAAAGAAACAACAGATTCATCGCATATGGGGAACTGGAGAACGGTCTCTATGTTCTACATGAAAGAATAGTAAGATCCATCTAATGGACGCCATAAAGGTTGCGGAATGGGTGGGCGAATTTCAAAAATTTTCCTACCTTCTCCCAACTAGGAATCATATTCCCTAAATTTAGAATACAATATTCAAGGATCCTACTTGAACCATAATCAAACCAGATCTATGCCAAAAGACAAATGGGAGGAATATACCTGATCCGGAGAAGCACTATCTCCCAAAGTTGGTGTTCACGCCCAAAGAATGCTCCAAGATCCTTTCCTGCTGAAGATGACACAGCTGTGGATGGAACAGAACCAGCAGGGTGCGTCCTACACACTGGATCCTTCGCAAGTATCCACTGGAAGCACTAAACACTAAATCTATTTCAGTCTTTCTTGCAAGACTGATGTCAAGAACATATTTCTTCACCTTTTTCCTGCAAAGATCTAATCTTGCAAAGGAGATGGCGGCGGTAGGAGGAGAACTCTAAAGGCGAAAATGCTGAACTGCCTTTTTTTTCTTTTTTTTGGAGTATGAGATCTGATCTCAATTCGCAAGAATCTTTCTTGCGATTTTTCTTGATTCGAAATCTGTTGTATTTCTCTCTTTCTTTTTTGTTAGGGTTTCTCCTCCTTTCTTCTTGATTAAGAAACCTCCTAATTTGGAGTTATCCCAATCCAAATCAGTATTTGGATAGGGGATAATCTTAATCCTATCTGCAGATAAAGTTAGCTTACTCCTGATCTTATTAGGAGGTTACCAGATTCAAATCTAATTTGAATTTGGTCTCCAAGAGTGGATAAGGCTAAAGGCCCAATCCTTTTACTAACATTAATCTCAGATTCGCCCCAAGGAGGGGTGATCATATCAGCCCACCTCGAAATGGGCTTCTGGCCCATTAAGTGTTCAGTGTCTAATTACTTTCCAATCTGTTGCCCAGTTGGGCTTCTTTGCATGGCGTGGGACCCAAGCATTGATCTACACACCAGCCACATGGGTTCGGCCCAGCCTTTAATACAAGGCCCAGCCGAATTCACTGAAAAACTCAATGAAGCCCTTGAGTCCATCATATGGACCCAATGGGCCCAACACTTACATTAAGTGGTCCATGGGCAAAGCCATCTTATAAAAACCCAGGGACTGTGGGTAGGTGCAAGATTAGCCCATCAGGTATTATCCTCAATGGTCTTACACTTAACCTCTCAGCCCTTAATGATCAAGCACTACCCGACAAGAGAGGACCTCTCCCTCGGCTGCAAGGAACAGTGTCGCACTCTCCTCTCACATGGATCCCGGGAATTAAAACCATTTGCAAACAATTTGAAATCGTACATATATATATAAATATATTAATTTTGCAAAACAAAATTCCAACGATTGAAATCAACTGCCGACAGTTTGGTTTCCATCAGAGAGAGTGCATTCCCGATCATTACCCTTTGTCTGACAAAGTGGCTGATTTTGTCACTATGATCACCCACTCAGATGAATTCTCAAACTGCCCCAACATACCTTGGTTTTGATCCCCGCTAAGGATCTCACTGATTGGCATATCAAAGGCAGCCTGATCCAACACCTAGTGAAGTGTCATAATCGAGTCTAGGGGTCAGGTGTAATTTTCCAGTTTCTCCTATCTATCTCCAAGGTCCAGGGCAATACTGGAAATCTGGTCCGGTTCAAGGATTCAAGTAATCCCATACTGCATGTGCCTCGGGTCTTACCCTGGTGGCTGAGACAGGCCATCTCAACACTTGGTGGCACACCAGTATCAGCCTTGGCAGGATAAATCTCCCCAGACTTATCCAACGGCTATGAACATTTAAAACTAACACGAGTCTCTATAAATGTCCAGTTTTAGGGTTTTACACAGAATTAAACCAAACAACATGAATCAAACATGCACTTTATTTATTTCCACTAAATAACAAAAGTACATCAAATCAGATTGAAGCTAAGGTCCTACAAAAACTGTCTAACAGCTCCCACTTGCACTTAGGTCCAATCTGGTACAAGCCGGAGTCCCATACTTTCCACGTGTTTCTCAAACACCTTCTGTGTCAGTGGCTTAGTCAATGGGTCTACCACATTATCCGCTGATGCTACCTTCTGAATTAGGACGTCCCCTCTACCAACGATCTCCCGCAGTACATGGTACTTTCTCTCGATGTGCTTTGACTTCGGGTGAGCCCGAGGCTCTTTAGCCTGATCAATCGCTCCATTGTTGTCACACAACACCGGGATGGGAGATGTGCTGGATGGAATCGCTCCCAATTCGTGTATGAACTTCTTCATCCACACGGCTTCCTTGGCAGCTTCACTTGCGGCAATGTACTCGGCCTCGGTTGTGGAGTCTATAATGGACCCCTGTTTGCTGCTTTTCCAGCAAACAGCACACGATCCTATGGTGAAAACATACCCAGATGTAGACTTTCTATCAGCTGGATCCGACTGGAAATCGGCATCGGTATACCCTAGAACTTGCGGTGAACTACCATCGAATACCAGACAAAACTCTTTTGTCCTTCGAAGGTATTTGAGTATGTTCTTCACAGCAGTCCAATGCTCCTGCCCTGGGTTTGCCTGGAATCTGCTTACCACACTCACCGCCTGATCAATGTCAGGGCGAGTGCACAACATGGCATACATGATGCTCCCTACGGCTGTGGCATAGGGAACGTCTCTCATGCTCTCAATCTCCTCAGAAGTCTTGGGAGACTTCTTCTTGGAGAGAGTGACTCCGTGCCTGAAAGGAACGTTTCCTTTCTTGGAGTTCTCCATGCTGTACCTCTTGACAATTTTGTCAATATAAGCAGCCTGGGATAATCCAATTATCAGCTTCGATCTATCTCTATAGAGTCGAAGACCTAGTATGTATGAAGCTTCTCCAAGATCTTTCATGGAGAACTGCTGTGATAGCCATACCTTGACCGAAGTCAACATTCCTACATCATTCCCAATGAGTAGGATATCGTCCACGTACAACACCAAAAAGGTGATCTTATCCCCACTAGACTTCCTGTAAACACAGGGCTCATCCGGATTCTGCTCAAAGTCAAATGTTTTGACTGCAGAAGCAAAATGGATGTTCCCACTCCTAGAAGCCTGCTTAAGTCCATATATGGATCTATTAAGTTTATATACCATGTGTTCCTGACCAGCAGCAATGAAGCCTTGCGGCTGCTGCATGTAGATATCTTCACTAAGATCTCTATTCAGGAACGCGGTTTTGACATCCATTTGCCAAATCTCGTAGTCATGGTACGCTACTACAGCTAGCAGGATCCTAATGGATTTAAGCATGGCCACGGGTGAAAAGGTTTCCTCATAGTCGTTGCCTTCTTTCTGAGTATACCCTTTCGCCACCAAACGAGCTTTAAAGGTCTCAATCCTACCATCAGGGCCCTTCTTCCTCTTGTAGATCCATTTGCAACCAATTGCTTTTACCCCGGAGGGCGGATCCACTAGAGTCCAGACTCCATTGGTCTCCATTGAGTCAATTTCAGTTCTCATGGGCTCTACCCACTTCTAGGAGACTATGTCTAACATAGCTTCCGCGTAAGTTACGGGATCCTCTTCACTAGTCAAGGTTTCCAACAGGTAACTATCCAGGTCATAACCATATCGGACTGGTGGTTTGGATACCCAGGTGGTTCTTCTAGGTTGGTCATTACCTGGAATTTGTGGGGCATCTCCCATTGCTCCTGAGCTCTCCTCATCAAGAAATATTTCTCGACGATGGGTGTCCAGGATGTAATCGGATTCTAAGAATTGGGCGTTCTGACTGCAGAACACTTTCTGCTCACTCGGGTCACAGAATAGATAACCCACTTAATCCTTTGGGTAGCCTATAAACAGGCAACGACTGGGTTTAGATTCCAACTTGTCCGCACTTGTTCTTTTAACGTGTGTAGGACAACCCCAAATCTTCAAGTATCTTACACTTGGCTTCCTTCCAGTCCAAAGTTCATATGGAGTTTTCGGAACTAATTTGGTTGGAACCCGATTTAGCACGTAGATAGCAGTCTCTAATGCGTATCCCCAATAGGATGTTGGTAATTGTGAGCGTACGAGAAGCGACCAGACCATGTACAACAAGGTCCTATTCCTCCTCTCTGAAACACCGTTGAGTTGAGGTGTAGCAGGAGGAGCTAGTTGTGACACTATCCCATTGTCCCTTAAGTAGTCCCTGAATTCGTCAAAGAGATACTCGCCACCTTGATCTGATCGAAGGGCCTTAATTTCTCTCCCTAACTGTTTCTCGACTTCGTGTCTGAACTCTTTGAACTTTTCAAATGATTCAGACTTATGTCTCATTAGGTACACGTAACCATATCGTGAAAAATCATCTGTAAAGGTGATGAAGTACACGTGTTGATTCCGTGTCCTAACACTCAGGGGACCACATACATCAGTATGTATCAGGTCAAGTGTGCCTTCAGATCTTTCAGGCTTACCGTCAAATGGCCGCTTAGACATCTTAACTTGAAGGCAAGGTTCACAAGTGGGAAGATTTTCTACGGTTAGAAAATCCAAAGGACCATCCTTTACCAGCCTTGTGATTCGGTCAATACCGATATGGCCAAGTCGGTAATGCTAGAGGCACGTGGGACTTACTGTATCACGATTCCTTTTCTTGGGATTTTCGACCGATGTAGTTTCGGTTAAGTTAGTTTCCAGAGAAGGATGTAGAACATTGAGACCGTTCTCTAGTTCCCCGCATGCGATGAATTTATTATTCCATTTAACAGTAATCATATTACTAAAATAAACAGTATATCCATCAGCACACAGTTTTGAAACAGAAATTAAATTTCTTCTCAAGTTCTGTACATAAAGACAATCTTTAAGTACAAGTATTCCTTCTTTAAAAAGTAATTCTACGGTTCCTATTGTCGCCGCTGCAACACTTGCAGTTGTTCCCATGAATAGTGTCACTTCACCTTCACTCAACCTTCTGCTAACTTTGAACCCCTGCAGTGAGTTAAACGCATGAGTTGAAGCCCCGGAGTCAACACCCCAGGACACAGAAGTAACTAACATGTTAGTTTCTATGACACAAGTTTCGATGTTACCTTTCTTAGATTCCAGGTAGGCAGGACAATTCCTCTTCCAGTGGCCGGTCTACTTGCAGAAGTGACAGACATCAGATGCCTTGTTCTTCTTCTGCTTCTTAGGTTTAGCAGCCTTCTTCTGAGGCTTCTTTGCCTTTCTCTTTTTCTTGCCCAATTTGTTAGCTTCAGCAAGCATAACCACAGGCTCATCCTTCTTGAGTAGATCCTCGGCTCTCTGCAACATATTGCTGAGTTCCTGGACGCTGACATTCAGCTTATTCATATTGTAGTTCATTGTGAATGCATTGAAGGAAGAGGGCAAAGAATTGAGGATGGCATCCACTTGCGTGCCAAGATCTAGCCCGGATCCAAGAGCTTCAAGTTCGTTAATGTATCCCATCATCCGAAGACAATGGTCATGAACTTTCTGCCCTTTGGTCATTTGCGCGGTCATGAAAAATTTCAGGACCTTCTGTCGAGTAGAACGGTTCTGCTCTTCATACATTGTTCTTAGACTATCCAATATGTCCTTGGCTAGTTCGATCTAATCGAACTGCCTCTGTATTGAGTTGTCTAATGAGGCAACGACAAAGCAGCGGGCTAGGGAGTTCTTATCCTCCCACTCTTGGTAGTCCCTCCTACGGGCCTCTGAAGCCCTATCACCCGGACGTTCCGGGGCAGGATTTTTCACCACCTTATCTAACTTTTCGGAAGTTAGGACCAGCATAAGATTTCTATACCAGTCGGCATAGTTTGGGCCCTTAAGCTTGTTATCGTCTAGAAGCTTTGCAAATTGACCGTTTGCCATTTTCTGATAAAATAGCAAAATCATTAGTCCACAACCTTAGTTTGATTCATGTTACCTACATTAATATGGCTTTTAATCTATGTTCCATTCCCATTTGTTCATCTCTGAGATTTCCCTCCTTTCTCAGTGACGGAGACGATGAAATGTCTCTGGAAATGTGGGAAATCACATGGGGTGCGTGAAGCCAACTGTTTCAGCTGCATAACCCCACCACCTTTCTGTGACGGATCATATCCACTCATCAAATGAGTTTCCTTTTGGCCTCTGTCAGACAAGGTTCAGAGCCGTTTTCAGGTAAACCTTTCTGTCCAGTGAGTGCACACCCATCATATTCAGGTTACGCCAAGGTACCATGAGAGAGTTCCCATTTTCTGGTGAAGCCCCTCCCACATCGGTCTATGACGCCCCTATCATCTTATGAAACACTCTAATAGATCCAACAGCAAATGGATAGTCCAATTTTATGATGCGTTTCCTCATTACTGAAGGACCCATCATTGTGCTAATGACGGAAGGCCTTTAGAGAGTCCATCATATGGGTCTCCCTATCACATGCATTCATATTTGCTGGAGGGAACAAAAATACGCCCTAGTTTTAATTTAGGTCAAACCAGAGTGGCTCCCATTGACTTTCATAAAGTCAGATTTCTGGTGGGCCTTAATCAGCTAGGGGTTCCGTACGCATCCCTTTTCAGGGTTGTGGGGCCCACCAAGCAAAGAGGGGTCATCCAATGATCTTAAAGGACACCATGGCAATGATGTGCATTCAGCCATGGTGTGCGCAAGAGCCACTAACGAGTCTACTAGGTGTATGGGCTGAATCCCAGATAGCAGTTCGGCCCATACAGCTTATCTCACAGTAATGGGCCTTTTGCAGTTTTAACCCTTTAAAACTGGGCTTTACAGGTGGGCTGAATTAGTCCCTGTAATTGAACATCAGATTTGGAACAGCAAGAGTGAGAAATACAGACTGAAAAACAGTCCCTATCAAACCCCAGATTCGGTCCAAACAGTTTTGGTCCAATCTAGCCCGAGAGGATCCAAAACTGATTTTCAATTCAAGAATTAATTCATGAAAGATCTGAAATTAATAATTTTGATTTCAAACAATCAAAAATCAAACTATGGACTGTTCGCACCACCTGCAAAACAGAGGTTAATCACAAGGGTTGCAGTTTCACAAATTGCAAATCGCAGAAAGCGATTTCTCCAACTGCAAATCTCCAGCGCTTTCTTCTTCTTCCTTCTTCTTTAATCAAGAAAAATAACAGAAATCCTATTTCTATTAATTACATTCTTGATCAAATCCTATACATTCAGTCTAAAATAAAATAATATTTACAAACCGAATTAAATGAAATAAATAAATAGAAAGAAAAAGGGTGCGTAGACTATCTGCGCCAAATCTGCACTGCGATCTCCAGGTTCGAACAGTCCATCAAATCAAAAAAAAAAGAACATTTCTAAATAAATTTTGGATTTAATAAAAATTCATTTCAGATCAATCGCCCTTAACAAGAAACAGTTTCTTGAAAAAAAAGAAAACAATCTGCGCAAATCTTGAAAGAACACCTTCTATCCATCTGCGCAGGGTCAGATCTGATTTTCTTTTGGTTCAAGATTCGAACCTGTGGCTCTAATACCACTGAAAGAATGGTAGGATCCATCTAATGGATGCCATAAAGGTTGCGGAATGGGTGGGCGAATTTCAAAAATTTTCCTACCCTCTCCCAACTGGGAATCATATTCCCTAAATTTAGAATACAATATTCAAGGATCCTACTTGAACCATAATCAAACCAGATCTGTACCAAAAGACAAATGGGAGGAATATACCTGATCCGGAGAAGCACTATCTCCCAAAGTTGGTGTTCACGCCCGAAGAATGCTCCAAGATCCTTTCCTGCTGAAGATGACACAGCTGTGGATGGAACAGAACCAGCAGGGTGCGTCCTACACACTGGATCCTTCGCAAGTATCCTCTGGAAGCACTAAACACTGAATCTATTTCAGTCTTTCTTGCAAGACTGATGTCAAGAACAGATTTCTTGACTTTCTTTTCTGCAAAGATCTAATTTTGCAAAGGAGATGGCGGCGGCAGGAGGAGAACTCTAATGGCAAAAAAGCTGAACTGCTTCTTCTTTCTTTTTCTGGAGTATGAGAGCTTATCTCAATTCGCAGGAACCTTTCTTGCGATTTTTCTTGATTCGAAATCTGTTGTATTTCTCTCTTTCTTTTTGCTAGGGTTTCTCCTCCTTTCTTCTTGATTAAGAAACCTCCTAATTAGGAGTTATCCCAATCCAAATCAGTATTTGGATAGGGCATAATCTTAATCCTATCTGTAGATAAAGTTAGCTTACTCCTGATCTTATCAGGAGGTTACCAGATTCAAATCTAATTTGAATTTGGTCTCCAAGAGTGGATAAGGCTAAAGGCCCAATCCTTTTACTAACATTAATCTCAGATTCGCCCCAAGGATGGGTGATCATATCAGCCTACCTCGAAATGGGCTTCTGGCCCATTAAGTGTTCAGTGTCTAATTACTTTCCAATCTGCTGCCCAGTTGGGCTTCTTTGTGTGGCGTGGGACCCAAGCATTGATCTACACACCAGCCACATGGGTTCGGCCCAGCCTTTAATACAAGGCCCAGCCAAATTCACTAAAAAACTCAATGAACCCCTTGAGTCCATCATATGGACCCTATGGGCCCAACACTTACATTAAGTGGTCCCTGGGCCAAGCCATCTTATAAAAACCCAGGGACTGTGGGCAGGTGCAAGATTAGCCCATCAGGTATTATCCTCAATGGTCTTACACTTAACCTCTCAGCCCTTAAAGATCAAGCACTGCCCGACAAGAGAGGACCTCTCCCTCGGCTGCAAGGAACAGTGCCGCACTCTCCTCTCACACGGATCCCGGGAATTAAAACCATTTGCAAACAATTTGAAACCGTACATATATATATAAATATATTAATTTTGGAAAACAAAATTCCAACGATTGAAATCAACTACCGACAGTTTGGTTTCCATCAGAGAGAGTGCATTCCCGATCATTACCCTTTGTCCGACAAAGTGGCTGATTCTGTCACTATGATCACCCACTCAGATGAATTCTCAAACTGCCCCAACATACCCATGTTTTGATCCCCGCTAAGGATCTCACTGATTGGCATATCAAAGGCAGCCTGATCCAACACCTCGTGAAGTGTCATAATCGAGTCTAGGGGTCAGGTGTAACTTTCCAGTTTTGCCCATCTATCTCCAAGGTCCAGGGCAATACTGGAAATCTGGTCTAGTTCAAGGATTCAAGTAATCCCATACTGCATGTGCCTCGGGTCTTACCCTGGTGGCTGAGACAGGCCATCCCAACACTTGGTGGCACACCAGTATCAGCCTTGGCAAGATAAATCTCCCCAGACTTATCCAACGGCTGTGAACATTTAAAACTAACACGAGTCTCAATAAATGTCCAGTTTTAGGGTTTTACACAGAATTAAACCAAACAACATGAATCAAACATGCACTTTATTTATTTCCACTAAATAACAAAAGTACATCAAATCAGATTGAAGCTAAGGGCATACAAAAACTATCTAACATTCCTTCTCTAGAAACTAACAGAACCGAAACTACGTCGGTTGAAATCCCTAAGAAGAGAGCTCGTGATACAGTTAATCCCACATGTCTGTGGCATTATCGACTTGGCCACATCGGTGTTGACCGAATCACAAGGTTGGTAAAGCATGGTCCTTTGGATTTTCTAACTGTAGAAGATCTTCCCACTTGTGAGCCTTGCCTACAAGGCAAGATGATGAAACGGCCATTTAACAGTAAGCCTGAAAGATGTACGGGCACACTTGACCTAATACATACTGATGTATGTGGTCCCCTTAGTGTTAGGAGACGAAATCAACATGCGTATTTCATCACCCTCACAGATGATTTTTCACGATACGGTTACATGTACCTAATGAGACACAAGTCTGAATCGTTTGAAAAGTTCAAATAGTTTAGACAAGAGGTCGAGAAATAGTTAGGGAGAGAAATTAAGGCCCTTCGATCAGACCGAGGTGGCGAGTATCTCTCTGACGAATTCAGGGACTACTTAAGGGACAATGGGATAGTATCACAATTAGCTCCTCCTGCTACACCACAACTTAACGGTGTTTCAGAGAGGAGGAATAGGACCTTATTGGATATGGTCCGGTCGCTTCTCATACACTTAGAGTTACCCACATCCTTTTGGGGTTACGCATTAGAGACTGCGATTTATGTGCTGAATCGGGTTCCAACCAAATCGGTTCCGAATACTCCATATGAACTTTTGACCGGAAACAAACCAAGTGTCAGACACTTGAAGATTTGGAGTTGTCCAGCACACGTTAAGAGAACGAGTGCAGACAAGTTGGAATCCAAGACCAGTCGTTGCCTATTTGTAGGCTACCCAAAAGGCTCTGTAGTATTGCGCAATTCTTGGAAACCGACTATATCTTGGACACCCATCGTCAGGAAATAGTTTTTGATGAGGAGAGCTCAGGAGCAGTGGGAGATGTCCCACAAGTTCCAGGTAGTGACCAACCTAGAAGATCCACTCGGGTATCCGGGCCACCAGTCTGTTATGGTTATGACCAGGATAGTTACCTGGTGGAAACCTTGACTAGTGAGGAGGATCCCGTGACTTACACGGAAGCTATGTTGGACATAGATTCCCAGAAGTGGGTGGAGGCCATGAGAGCAGAGATGGACTCAATGGAGACCAATGAAGTCTAGACTCTAGTAGATCCGCCCTCCGGGGTAAAAGAAATTGGTTGCAAATGGATTTACATGATGAAGAAGGGCCCCAATGGTAAGGTTGAGACCTTCAAGGCTCGTCTGGTGGCGAAAGGGTACACTCAGAAAGAGGGCATCGATTATGTGGAAACCTTTTCGCCTGTGGCCTTGCTTAAATCCATTAGGATCCTGCTAGCTGTAGCAGCATACCATGATTATGAGATTTGGCAAATGGATGTCAAAACTGCATTCCTGAACGGAGATCTTACTGAAGATATCTATATGCAGCAGCCGCAAGGCTTCATTGCTACAGGTCAGGAAAACATGGTTTGTAAACTTAATAGATCCATTTATGGACTTAAGCAAGCTTCTAGAAGTTAGAACATCTGTTTTGACTCTGCCGTCAAGTCGTTTGACTTCGAGCAGAATCTGGATGAACCCTGTGTCTACAGGAAGTACAGTGGAGATAAGGTTACCTTCTTGGTTCTGTATGTAGATGACATTCTACTCATTGGGAATGATGTAGGTATGTTAACTACGGTGAAAGTATGGTTATCACAGCAATTCTCCATTAAAGATCTTGGAGAAGCCTCCTATATACTGGGTCTTCGACACTATAGAGATAGATCGAAGAGGATAATAGGATTATCCCAATCTGCTTATATTGACAAAATAGTCAAGAGATACAACATGGAAAACTCCAAGAAAGGAAATGTTCCTTTCAGGCACGAAGTCACTCTCTCCAAGAAGATGTCTCCCAAGACTTCTGAGGAGATTAATGGCATGAAAGACATTCCCTATGCCTCTGCCGTAGGGAGCATCATGTATGCCATGCTGTGCACTCGTCCTGGCATAGCTCAGGCAGTGAGTGTAGTAAGCAGATTTCACGCCAACCCAGGGCAGGAGCATTGGACTGCTGTGAAAAACATACTTAAGTACCTTCGAAGGACAAAAGAGTTTTGTCTAGTATTCGACGGTAGCTCACTATAGATCCAAGGGTATACAGATGCCGTTTTCCAGTCAGACCCAGATGATAGAAAATCTACATCTGGATATGTTTTCACGATAGGATCGTGTGTTGTTTCCTGAGTGTCAGCAAACAGGGGTCCTAAGTTGCAAATTAATAGTCCACAACCCAGGCCGAGCGCATTGTCGTAAGTGAGGCTGCCTTATGAATGAAGGTGTTCATTCATGAATTTGGAATTCAGCACATCACCCATTCCATTGTTGTATGACAACACTGGACCTATGGTAGGATGATAGTAAGAGGTAGCATCAGCGGAGAATGTGGTAGACCCATTGACTAAACCACTGACACAGAAAGTGTTTGAAAAACACGTGGAAAGCATGGGACTCCGGCTAGTACCTGATTGGACCTAAGTGCAAGTGGGAGTTGTTAGACAGTTTTGTATGCCCTTAGCTTCAATCAAAATTGATGTACTTTATGAATTTATTGTAAATGAATAAAAGTACATATTTGATTCATGTTCCCTTGGTATGTTTCTGTGTATTACCCTTAAACTGGACACTTATTGAGACTCGTGTTAGTTTTGAATGTTCACAGCCATTGGGTCGGTCTGGGGAGACCTATCCTGACAAGGCTGACACTGTGGTGCGACCAAGTCGGTTGGGGTGGCTTGTCTCAGCTACCGGGGTGAGACCCTAGGCACATATAGTGTGGGATTAATTGAATCTTTGAACTGGACCAGATTTCCAGTATTGCCCTGGACCTTGGAGATTGATGGGCAAAACTGGAAAGTTACACCCGACCCCTAGACTCGATTATGATACTGCACTAGGTGTCGGATCGGGCTATCTTTGATGTACAATTCAGTGAGATCCTTAGCGGGGGTCAAAACCTGGGTATGTTGGGACAATCCGAGAATTCATCTGAGTGGGTGATCATAGTGACAGGATCAGCCCCTTTGTCGGACAAAGGTAATGATCGGGGATGCACTCTCACTGTTGGAAACCAAGACTGCCGGCAGCCGATTTCAACCGTTGAAATTTGTTTTGCAAAATATATTTTATATGAGATATAAAAGTATATATATTATGGTTTCTAAAATGTTTGCAAAAGGGTTTTAATTCCCGGGATCCATATAAGTGGAGAGTGCAACACTATTCCTTGCAGCCGAGGGAGAGGTCCTCTCTTGTCGGGCAGTGTATGATCATTATGGGCTAAGAGGTTAACTGTAAGACCATTGAGGATAATACCTGATGGGCTAATCTTGCATCTACCCACAGTCCCTGGGTGTTACAAGGTGGCTTGGCCCAAGGACCACTTAGGGTAAGTGTTGGGCCCATAGAGCCCATTTGATGGGTTTCAGGGGGTGCAATGTCTTTAACAGTGTATTCGACCAGGCCTTATAACAAAGGCTGGGCCGAACCCATGTGGCTGATGTGTAGATCAATGCTTGGGTCCCACGCCATACAAGGAAGCCCAACTGGGCAGCAGTTAGGAAGGTTAAGTGAGCACATAAGCTTAATGGGCCTAAAGCCCATTTCGAACTGGGCTATTAATTTAGTAAATTAAAGGGGCGAATTCTGAGATGGATTAGCAGTGAGGATAGGGTCTTAATCCTATCCACTCAGAGAGTCCAGATCTGAATGTGATTCAGATCTAGAAACCTCCTAATAAGATTAGGATAAAAAGAAGTTGTGCTCACGTTCCATCCTGCTATTTCTTGCGTAGGACATAGTTCTTGGGGAAGAACACTGCTAATTCTGCTCCATCCTGCACTGCACCATCTTCAGTGGGAGCAGTCTTTGGATCCTTCCTTGGGCGTGAACACCTTCGTTGGGAGATATTGCTTCTCCGTATCAGGTATCATTCTCTCCCATTCCTTTTGGTTCAGATCTGGTTCAGTTTAAGGTTCAAGATTTATCCTTGAAAATATGATTTTCTAAATAGGGAATGTGATTCCCAGTTGAAGGGAGAGAAAAATTTTTGAAATTCGCCCCTTATTCCGCAATCTTTGGGCGTCCATATGATGGATCTCTCAACCCTTCAGTAGGAATGTTGATTACAGTAAAAGTATGGCTTTCACAGCAATTCTCGATGAAAGTTCTTGGAGAGGCCTCCTATATATTGGGATTTCGACTGTATAGAGATAGATCGAAGCGGATAATAGGATTATCCCAATATGCCTACATTGACAAAATAGTCAAAAGATACAGCATGGAAAATTCCAAGAAAGGAAATGTTCATTCAGGCACGGAGTCACTCTCCCCAAGAAGATGTCTCCCAAGACTTCTGAGGAGATTGATGGCATGAAGGACGTTCTCTATGCCTCTGTCATAGGGATCGTCATGTATGCCATGCTATGCACTCGCCCTGACATTGCTCAGGTAGTGAGTGTAGTAAGCAGATTTCAGGCCGACCCAGGGCAGGAGCATCGGACTGCTGTGAAAAACATACTTAAGTACCTTCGAAGGACAAAAGAGTTTTGTCTAATATTCGATGGTAGTTCACTACAGATCCAAGGGTATACAGATGTCGATTTCCAGTCGGATCCAGATGATAGAAAGTCTACATCTGGGTATGTTTTCACGATAGGATCATATGCTGTTTGCTAAAAAAGCAGCAAACAGGGGTCCACTGCAGACTCCATGACCGAGGCCGAGTACATTGCCGCAAGTGAGGCTGCCAAGGATGCCGTGTGGATATAGAAGTTCGTTCACGAGTTGGGAGTAGTCCCATCCAGCACATCACCCATCCCATTGTTGTGTGACAACAATGGAGCTATTGCTCAAGCTAAGGAGCCACGAGCCCACTCGAAGTCGAAGCACATCGAGAGGAAGTACCATGTACTAAGGGAGATTGTTGGTAGAGGGGACATCCTGATTCACAAGGTAGCGTCAGCGGAAAATGTAGCATACCCATTGACAAAGCCACTATCACAGAAAGTGTTTCAGAAACATGTGGAAAGCATGGGACTCTGGCTAGTACCTGATTGGACCTAAGTGCAAATGGGAGCTGTTAGACAGTTTTGTATGCCCTTAGCTTCAATCAAATTGATGTACTTTATGAGTTTATTGTAAATGAATAAAAGTGCATATTTGATTCATGTTCCTTTGGTATGTTTCTATGTAATACCCTTAAACTAGACACTTAATGAGACTTGTGTTAGTTTAGATTGTTCACAGCCAGTGGGTCGGTCTGGGGAGACCTATCCTGACAAGGCTGACACTGTGGTGCCACCAAGTCGGTTGGGGTGGCTTGTCTTAGCTACTGGGGTGAGACTCTTGGCACATACAGTGTGGGATTAATTGAATCTTTGAACTGGACCAGATTTCCAGTATTGCCATGGACCTTGGAGATTGATGGGCAAAACTGTAAAGTTACACCCGACCCCTAGACTCGATTATGATACTGCACTAGGTGTCGGATTGGGCTGTCTTTGATATACCAATCAGTGAGATCCTTAGCGGGGGTCAAAACCTGGGTATGTTGGAACAGTCTGAGAATTCATCTGAGTGGGTGATCATAGTGACAGGATCAACCCCTTTGTCGGACAAAGGTAATGTTCGGGGATGCACTCTCACTGATGGAAACCAAGATTGCCGGCAGTCGATTTCAATCGTTGAAATTTGTTTTGTAAAATATATTTTATATGAGAAATAAAAAGTGTATATATATTATGGTTTTGAAATGTTTGCAAAAGGTTTTAATTCCCGGGATCCATATAAGTGGAGAGTGCAACACTGTTCCTTGTAGTTGAGGGAGAGGTCCTCTCTTGTCGGGCAGTGTATGATCATTATGGGCTGAGAGGTTGAGTGTAAGGCCATTGAGGATAATACCTGATGGGATTATCTTGCATCTGCCCACAGTCCCTGGGTGTTACAAGGTGGATTGGCCCAGGGACCACTTAGGGTAAGTGTTGGACCCATAAAACCCATCTGATGGGCTTTCAGGGGGTGCACTGTCCATAACAGTGTATTCAGCCAAGCTTTGTAACAAAGGATGGGCTGAACCCATGTGGCTGATGTGTAGATCAATGTTTGGGTCCCATGCCATACAAGGAAGCCCAACTGGGCAGCAGCTTGGAAGGCTTAATGAATGCATAACCCTTAATGGGCCTGAAGCCCATTTCGAACTGGGCTAATTTGATTAGTCTTTAAGGGGCGAATTCTGAGATAAGATCAGCTGATAGGATTGGTTCCACACCCTATCCACTCAGAGAGTCCAAGATCTAAATGAGATTTTGAATTGGAAACTTCCTAATTAGATTAGGAGCTGGCTGATCTAATCTGCAGATAAGATAAGGATTATCCCTTATCTTAAAGGGACTTCTAATCCAAATGTGATTTGGGTTAGTGACTCCTAATGGGATTAGGAGCTGATCCCTTTAAGTCTATAAAAGGAAGAGGGGGCAGCAGCCTTTAGATATCCAAGAGACTCACCAGCAACAGTCTTGTCTTTAGAGCTGAGATCACAGAAGAGAGAATTCTGCACCTTGCAAATATATCTAGCCGCCTCCTTCCTGCAGTCGTCGCCTATTGCAGTTCGATCTCCATTCCTTGGGGTAAATCAAGATTGCAGTCCAGGTGATTCTTGGGAAGAATCAAGTTCTTAGGAAGGACACTGCTGATTCTGCTCCACCTTGCACTGCGCCATCTTCAGTGGGAGCAGATTTTGGTTCTACTTTGGGCGTGAACACCTCTATTGAGAGATATTGTTTTTCTGTATCAGGTATTATCTCTCTCTCATCCTTTTGGTTCAGATCTGGTTTAGTTTATGGTTCAAGAATGATCCTTAAAAATATGATTTTCTAAATAGTGAATTCGATTCCCAGTTGAAGGGAAAGAAAAATTTTTGAAATTCGCCCTCCTTTATTCTGCAATCTTGGGTGTCCATATGATGGATTTCCTATCCCTTCAGTGGTATCAGAGCCATGGTTCAAATCTTGAACCATTCTATTTTAGATCTGAACCTGCGCAAATAGGGAGAAGGCGTTCTACCCAATTTGTGCAGATATGGGTTTTGGGAAATTTGTTCCCAAAACAGATGGGCAAATAATCTAAAACTATTTTTAATTAAATATGATTATTATTTAGAATAGTTCCTTATAATTTTCTTGATTTATGGGCTGTTCGTACAAGAGGAGATCAAAATCTTGATTTGCATAGGGAGAACTGCAAGATTTGCAGTTTTTGAATTGAATTTATTACATTTGGTCTGTAAATATTTTTTTTTATTTTTAGACTCAATGTATAGGCATTCGATCTGGTGTAATAATTAATAGAAATAGAATTTCTATTTATTTTTAATTTTGGATCGAAGATCGCGACGCAGAGAAGGAGATTTCGCAGATGGGAGATTCACTATCTACGATTTACAGTTTGAGAAACTACAGTCTGTGATCTAACCTCTGTTTTGTAGGATGGAGTGTGCGAACAGCCCTGATTAACTATTTTTTGTTTTTCTTTTATTAGTTATTTAATTTCAGATTATTTTCTTGTGTACGAACAACCCATAAATCAAGAAAATTATAACGAACAATTTTAAATAACAATCAGATTTATAAAAATTAATTTCAGATTAATTGTCCATCAATTGGAAACAAATTTTCCAAGAAAACCTTATATCTACACAAATCGGGTAGAACGACTTCTGCCCATTTGCGTAGGTTCAGGTTTGATCCAATTCCATTTAAGACTTGAACCTGGCTCTAATACCACTGAAGGGATTAGATATCCATGGCATGGACACCGGAATCTTGCGGAATTGAATGGATGAATTTCAAAATTTCTCCCCATCCTACTAGGAATCGTATTCCCAATTTTAGACAAATCATATATGTCAAGGATCAATCTTGAACCAAGAACCGAACCAGATCTGAACAAAAACAAGTATGAGAGGGATATATCTGATACGGAGAAACAATATCTCCCAATGGAGGTGTTTGTTAGACAGTTTTGTATGCCCCTAGCTTCAATCAAGATGATGTACTTTATGAGTTCATTATAAATGAAAAAAAGTGTATATTTGATTCATGTTCCCTTGGTATGTTTCTGTGAAATACCCTTAAACTAGACACTTAATGAGACATGTGTTAGTTTAGAATGTTCACAACTAGTTGGTCGGTCTGGGGAGACCTATCCGGACAAGGCTAACACTGTGGTGCCACCAAGTCGGTTTGGGTGGCCTGTCTCAGCTGCCAGGGTGATACCCTAGGCACATACAGTGTAGGATTAAATAAATCTTTGAACTGGACCAGATTTCTAGTATTGCCCTGGACCTTGGAGATTGATGGGCAAAACTGGAAAGTTACACCCGACCCATAGACTCGACTATGATACTACACTACCTACCGGATTGAACTATTTTTGATGTACCAATCATTGAGATCCTTAGCGGGGGTCAAAACCTAGGTATGTTGGGACAATCTGAGAATTCATCTGAGTGGGTGATCATAGTGATAGGATCAGCCCCTTTGTCGGACAAAGGTAATGATCGGGGATGCACTCTCATTGATGGAAACCAAGACTACCGGCAGCCAATTTCAATCGTTGAGATTTGTTTTGCAAAATATATTTTATATGAGAAATGAAAGCATATATATTATGGTTTCGAAATGATTTGCAAAAGGTTTTAATTCCCGGGATCCATATAAGCAGAGAGTGCAACACTGTTCCTTGCAGCTAGGGACATGTCCTCTCTTGTTGGGCAGTGTATGATCATTATGGGCTGAGAGGTTAAGTGCAAGACCATTAAGGATAATACCTGATGGGCTAATCTTGCATCTACCCACAGTCCTTGGGTGTTACAAGGTGGCTTGGCCCAGGGACCACTTAGGGTAAGTGTTGGTCCCATAGAGCCCATGAGATGGGTTTTAGGGGGTGCACTATCCATAACAGTGTATTCGGCCAGGCCTTGTAACAAAGGCTGGGCCAAACTCATGTGGCTGATGTGTAGATCAATGTTAGGGTCCCATGCCATACAAGGAAGCCCATCTAGGTAGCAGTTTGGAAGGCTAAATGAATACATAAACTTAATGGGCCTTAAGCCCATTTTGAACTGGGCTGATTTGATCAGTCATTTAAAGGGGTGAATTCTGAGTTGGATCAGCAGATAGGATTGGGCCCAGACCCTATACACTTGGAGAGTCCAAGATCTAAAAAATATTTAGATCTGGAAGCCTCCTAATTAGATTAGGAGATGACTGATCTGATCTGAAGATAAGATAAGGGTTATCCCTTATCACATAAAGGGATCTTATCCAAATATGATTTGGATTAGCAACTCCTAATAGGAATAGGAGCTGATCCCTTTAAGATTATAAGAGGAGGGGGCGGCAGCCTATAGACATGCAATACACAACTCCTGTCTTTATAGCTTAAATCATAAGAAGAGAGAATTCTGCACCCTACGAATACTCTCTTGCCGCCTCCTACCTGCAACCGTCGCCTCCAGCATTTCAATCTCCTCCTTTCTATAGGAGTAATCAAGATTTGATCTTGATACCTATATTCACAAGCCATCCAGTTGATTCTTGTGAAGGTTCAAGTTCTTTTGGAAGAACACTACTGATTCTGCTCCACCCTACACTGCGCCATCTTCAGTCGGAGCAGATTTTGGATCCTTCCTTAGGCATGAATACCTCCAGTGGGAGCAGATATAGGTATTGTTAGACAGTCTTGTATGCCCTTAGTTTCAATCGGATTTGATGTACTTTTGTTATTTAGTGGAAATAAATTTAGGTGCATGTTTGAATCATGTTGTTTGGTATAATTCTGTGTAAGACCCTAAAACTGGACACTTATAGAAACTTGTGTTAGTTTTAAATGTTCACAACCATTGGATAAGTTTGGGGAGATTTATCCTGCCAAGGCTGATACTGGTGTGCCACCAAGTGTTGGGATGGCTTGTTTTGGCCATCAGGGTAAGACCCAAGGCACATGCAGTATGGGATTGCTTGAACCCTTGAACCGGACCAGATTTCCAGTATTGCCCTAGACCTTGGAGACAGATGGGCAAAACTGGAAAGTTACACCTGACCCCTAGACTCGATTATGACACATCACTAGGTGTCGGATTGGGCTGTCTTTGATGTGTCAATCAGTGAGATCCTTAGTGGGGTTCAAAGCCTCTGGACATGTTGGGGCAGTTTAAGAATTCATCTGAGTGAGTGGTCATAGTGACAGGATCAGCCCCCTTGTCGGACAATGGTAATGATCGGTAATGCACTCTCTCTGATGGAAACCAAACTGCCGGCAGTTGATTTCAATCATTGGAATTTTGTTTTGCAAAATAATATATATATATATGTATATGTACGGTTTCAAAAGATTTGCAAAAGGTTTTAATTCCTGGGATCCATGTGAGTAGAGAGTGCGGCACTGTTCCTTGCAACCGAGAGAGAGGTCTTCTCTTATCGGGCAGTGCTTGATCATTAAGGGCTGACAGGTTAAGTGTAAGACCATTGAGGATAATACCTGATGGGCTAATCTTGCGCCTGCCCACAGTCCCTAGGTTTTTATAAGATGGCTTGGCCCAGGGACCACTTAATGTGAGTGTTGGGCCCATAGGGTCCATGTGATGGGCTCAAGGGGGTCACTGAGTCTTTCAGTGAATTCGGTTGGGCCTTGTAATAAAGGCTGGGCCGAACCCATGTGGCTGGTGTGTAGATCAATGCTTGGGTCCCACGCCATACAAAGAAGCCCAATTGGGCAGCAGGTTGGAAACTAGTTAAACACTGAACACTTAATGGGCCAAAAGCCCATTTCGAATTGGGCTGATATGATCACCAGTTCATAGGGTGAATCTGAGATTAGTGTTAGTAAAAGGATTGGGTCTTTGACCTTATCCACTCTAAGAGACCAAATTCAAATTAGATTTGAATCTGGTAACCTCCTGATAAGATCAGGAGTTAACTAACTTAATCTGCAGATAGGATTAAGATTAACCACTATCCAAATATTGATTTGGATTGGGATAACTCCCAAAAATATTGGGAGGTTTCTTAATCAAGAATAAAGAGGAGAAAACCCTAGCAGAAATATCAGATTTCGAACTAGGGATTTGAGTAAGCAAGAAACACATCCTGCAATCTGAGATTTGATCTCTCACAGACTCCAGAGAGAAGAGACAATTCTGCCCTCTTCGTCCCTGGACTTCTACTCCTTCAGCCGCCGCCACTACCTGTTTGAAGATTGGATCTTTGTAGCAACAAGAAGTCAAGAAAGCAGTTCTTGACAATAGTCTTGCAAGAAAGACACTAGGATTCGGTGTTCAAGGTTTCCAGAGGGTTCTTGTGAAGAATCCAGTGTGAAAGACGCACCCTGCTAGTTCCGTTCCATCCACAGCTGTGTCATCTTCAGCAGGAGCGGATCTTGGTCACTTCTTTGGGCGTGAACACCAACTTTGGGAGATATTATTTCTCCAGGTCAGGTATAATCCTTCCTGTTTCCTTTAGGGAATATGATTCCCAGTTGGAAGAAGGTAGGAAATTTTTTTTGAAATTCGCCCCCATTCCGCACCTTTCTTGGCGTCCATTAGATGGATCCTACCATTCTTTCAGTGGTATCAGAGCCACAGGTTCGAATCTTGAACCAAAAGAAAATCAGATCTGACCCTACGCAGATGAACAGAAAATGTTCTGCTAAGATCTATGCAGATTGCTTTCCCTTTTTTTTTCAAGAAATGGCTTCCTGTTAAAGGCGTTTGGTCTGAAATTAATTTTGTTAAATCCAAAAATTTATTTAGAATTTTTCTTTATTTATTTTTTATTTAATGGACTATTCGAACCTAGAGATCGCAGTGTAGTTTTGGCGCAGATAGTCTATGCACCCTTTTTTCTTCCTTTTATTATTATTCGATCTGTAAATAAATTTTTTTTTTATTTTTCTAGACTGAATGTATAGGATTTGATCAAGAATGTAATTAATTAATAGAAATAGGATTTCTATTTTTTATTTATTTTCTTGATTAAAGAAGAAGGAAGAAGATGGCGGCGCTGGAGATTTGCAGATGGAGATATCGCATACTGCGATTTACAGTTTATGAAACTGTAACTTTTGTGATTAGCCTCTATTTTGCAGGTGGTATGAACAGTCCATATTTTTTATTTGTGATTGTCTAAAATAAAAAATTATTAATTTCAGATCTCTCTTGAATTAATTCTTGAATTGAAAATAGTTTTGGACCTTTTCGGAATAGATTGGACCAAAATTGTTTGAACCGAATCTGAGATTCGAAGGGGGCTGTTTTTCAGTCCATATTTCTCACACTGATTATTCCAAATCTGATGTTCAATTACAGAGATTAATTCGGCCCACCTGTAAAGCCCAGTTTTAAAGGGTTAAAACTACAAAAGCCCATTGTTGTGAGAAAAGTTGTATGGGCCGAACTGCTAACTGCAATTCAGCCCATACACCTAGTAAACATTAATTGTTAATGCTTTAAGTTTTAAATGGGCCATTCGATGAGCTTTATAGCAGTTAATTGATTGGATCAATTCTTCCTTTACATGTGATCTTTGGATGCATGATGTGCTGCGACCATGGGCCATAAGCACTTGGCCCATGTTAACTCGTTAGTGGCTCTTGCGCACACCATGGCTGAATGCACATCATTGCCATGGTGTCCCTTAAGGTCATTGGATGACCCCTCTCCACTTGGTGGGCCCCATAACCCTGAAAAGGAATGCGTACGGAACCCCTAGCCGATTGAGGCCCACCAGAAATCTGGCTTTATGAAAGTTAGTGGGATCCACTTTGGTTTGACCTAAATTAGAACTAGGGCGTAATTTTGTACCCTCCAAGCAAATATGAGTGCGTGTGATAGGGAGATCTATTTGATGGACTCTCTAAAGGCCTTCCATCATTAGCATAATGATGGGTCCATCAGTAATGAGTTAATGCACCATAAAATTGGGCTATCCATTTGCTATTGGATCTGTTAGAGTGTTTCATTAGATGATAGGGGCGTCATAAACCGATGTGGGAGGGGCTTCACCAGAAAATGGGAACCCTCTCACGGTACTTTGGCATAACCTGAATATGATGGGTGTGCACTCACTGGATAGAAAGGTTTACCTGAAAACGGCTCTGAACCTTGTCTGACAGAGGCCAAAGGGAAACTCATCTGATGAGTGGATATGATCCGTCATAGAAAAGTGGTGGGGTTATGCAGCTGAAATAGTTGGCTTCATGCACCCCATGTGATTTACCACATATCCAAAGACGTTCCATCGTCTTCGTCACTGAGAAGGGAGGGAAAATCTCAGAGATGAAAAAATGATAATGGAACATAGATTAAAAGCCATATCTATGTAGGTAACATGAATCAAACTACGGTTGTGGACTAATGTTTTTGTTGTTTTATCAGAAAATGGCAAACGGTCAATTTGCAAAGCTTCTAGATGATAACAAGCTTAAGGGCCCAAGCTATGCCGATTGGTACAAAAATCTTATGCTGGTCCTAACTTCTGAAAAGTTAGATAAGGTGGTGAAAAATCCTGCCCCGGAACGTCCGGGTGATAGGCCTTCAGAGGCCCGTAGGAGGGACTACCAAGATTGGGAGGATAAGAACTCCTTAGCCCGCTGCTTTGTCATTGCCTCATTAGACAACTCAATACAGAGGCAGTTCGATCATATCGAACTAGCCAAGGACATATTGGACAGTCTAAGAATAATGTATGAAGAGCAGAACCGTTCTACTCGACAGAAGGTCTTGAAACTGTTCATGACTGCGCAGATGTCCAAGGGGCAGAAAGTTCATGACCATTGTCTTCGGATGATGGGATACATTAATGAACTTGAAGCTCTTGGATCTGGGTTAGATCATGGCATGCAAGTGGATGTCATCCTGAATTCTTTGCCCTCTTCCTTCAATGCGTTCACGATGAACTACAACATGAATAAGCTGAATGTCAGCGTCCAGGAACTCAGCAATATGTTGTAGAGGGCCAAGGATCTTTTAAAGAAGGATGAGCCTGTAGTTATGCTTGCTGAAGCTAACAGATCAGGCAAGAAAAAGAGAAACACAAAGAAGACCCAGAAGAAAGCTGCCAAACCCAAGAAGCAAAAGAAGAACAAGGCATCGGATGTCTGTCACTTTTGCAAATAGACCGGCCACTGGAAGAGGAACTGTCCTGCCTACCTGGAATCTAAGAAAGGTAACATCGAAACTTGTGTCATAGAAACTAATATGTTAGTTACTTTTGTGTCCTGGTGTGTTGACTCCGGGTCTTCAACTCATGCATGTTACTCTCTGCAGGGGTTCAAAGTTAGCAGAACATTGAGTGATGGCGAGGTGACACTATTCTTGGGAACGACTGCAAGTGTTGCAGCTACGGTGATAGGAACCCTAGAATTAGTTTTTAGAGAAGGAGTCCTTGTACTTAAAGATTGTCTTTATGTACAGAACTTGAGAAGAAATTTAATTTCTGTTTCTAAACTGTGTGCTGATGGATATACTGTTTATTTTAGTAATATGATTACTGTTAAACGGAATAACAAATGCATCGCATGCGGGGAACTAGAGAATGGTCTCTATGTTCTACATCCTTCTCTAGAAACTAACCTAACCGAAACTATGTCGGTCGAAAATCCCAAGAAAAAGAATCGTGATACAGTTAATCCCACATGCCTCTGGCATTACCGACTTGGCCATACCGGTATTGACCAAATCACAAGACTGGTAAAGGATGGTCCTTCGGATTTTTTAACCGTAGAAAATCTTCCCACTTGTTAGCCTTGCCTTCAAGGTTAGATGACTAAGCGGCCATTTGATGGTAAGACTGAAAGATCTGGAGGCACACTTGACCTAATACATACTGATGTATGTAGTCCCCTGAGTGTTAGGACACGGAATCAACATGTGTACTTCATCACCTTTACAAATGATTTTTCACGATATTGTTACGTGTACCTAATGAGACACAAATCTGAATCCTTTGAAAAGTTCAGAGAGTTCAGACAGGAAGTCAAGAAACAGTTAGGGAGAGAAGTTAAGGCCCTTCAATCGGATCGAGGTGGCAAGTATCTCTCTGATGAATTCAGGGACTACTTAAAGGACAATGGGATAGTGTCACAACTAGCTCCTCCTGCTACACCACAACTCAACGGTGTTTCAGAGAGAAGGAATAGGACCTTGTTGGACATGGTCCGGTCACTTCTCGTATGCTCAGAATTACCCACATCCTTTTGGGGATATGCATTAGAGACTGCTATCTACGTGCTGAATCGGGTTCCAACCAAATCAGTTCCGAAAACTCCATATGAACTATGGACCGGAAGGAAGCCAAGTGTAAGACACTTGAAGATTTGGGGTTGTCCTGCACACGTTAAAAGAACAAGTGCGGACAATTTGGAATCCAAAGCCAGCCATTGCCTATTTATAGGCAACCAAAGGATTCAGTGGGTTATCTATTCTATCACCCAAGTGAGCAAAAAGTGTTCTGCAGTTGAAACATCCAATTCTTAGAATCTGAATACATGATCGACACTCACCGTCAGGAAATAGTTCCTTGATGAGGAGAGCACATGAGCAATGGGAGATGTCCCACAAGTACCAGGTAGTGACCAACCTAGAAGGTCCACCTGGGTATCCAGACCACCAGTCCGATATGGTTATGACCAGGATACCTACCTGGTGGAAGCTTTGACAAGTGAAGAGGATCCCGTGACTTACGCGGAAGCTATGTTAGACATAGATTCCCAGAAGTGGGTGGAGGCCATGAGAGCTGAGATGGACTCAATGGAGACCAATGGAGTCTGGACTATAGTGGATCCGCCCTCCGGGGTAAATGCAATTGGTTGCAAATGGATCTACAAGAGGAAGAAGGGCCCCGATGGCAGGATTGAGACCTACAAAGCTCACTTGGTGGCGAAAGGGTATACTCAGAAAGAAGGCATCAATTATGAGGAAACCTTTTCGCCCGTGGCCATGCTTAAATCCATTAGGATCCTACTAGTTGTAGCAGCATACCGTAACTATGAGATTTGGCAAATGGATGTCAAAACCGCGTTCCTGAATGGAGATCTTAGTGAAGATATCTACATACAGCAGCCACAAGGCTTTATTGCTGCTGGTCAGGAACACATGGTATGTAAACTCAATAGATCCATATATGGACTTAAGCAGGCTTCTAGGAGTTGGAACATCCGTTTTGATTCTGCAGTCAAAACGTTTGACTTTGAGCAGAATCCGGATGAGCCCTGTGTTTACAGGAAGTCCAGTGGGGATAAGATTACTTTTTTAGTATTGTACGTGGATGATATCCTACTCATTGAGAATGATGTAGGAATGTTGACTTTGGTCAAGGTATGGGTGTCATAGCAGTTCTCCATGAAAGATCTTGGAGAAGCTTCATACATACTGTGTCTTCGACTCTATAGAGATAGATCGAAGCGGATAATTGGATTATCCCAGCCTGCTTACATTGACAAAATTGTCAAAAGGTACAGCATGGAAAACTACAAGAAAGGAAATGTTCCTTTCAGACATGGAGTAACTCTCTCCAAGAAGATGTCTCCCAAGACTTCTGAGGAGATTGAGGGCATGAGAGATGTTCCCTATGCCTCAGCCGTAGGGAGCATCATGTCTGCCATGTTCTGCACTCGCCCGGACATAGCTCAGGCGGTGAGTGTGGTAAGCAGATTCCAGGCTAACCCAGGGCAGGAGCATTGGACTACTGTGAAGAACATACTTAAATACCTTCGAAGGTCAAAAGAGTTTTGTCTGGTATTCGATGGTAGTTCACCACAAGTTCTGGGGTATACCGATGCCGATTTCCAATCGGATCCAGATGATAGAAAGTCTATATCTGGGTATGTTTACACGATAGGATCGTGTGTTGTTTGCTGGAAAAGTAGCAAACAGGGGTCCATTGCAGACTCCACAACCGAGGCCAAGTACATTGCCGCAAGTGAAGCTGCCAAGGAAGCCGTGTGGATGAAGAAATTCATACACGAATTGGGAGTGATTCCATCCAGCACATCACCCATCCCATTGTTGTGTGACAACAATGGAGCGATCGCCCAGGCTAAAGAGCCTCGGGCCCACTCGAAGTCAAAGCACATCGAGAGGAAGTACCATGTACTATGGGAGATCGTTGGTAGAGGGGACGTCCTAATTCAGAAGGTAGCATCAGCGGATAATGTGGCAAACCCATTGACTAAGCCACTGACACAGAAGGTGTTTGAGAAACATGTGGAAAGTATGGGACTCCGGCTTGTACTAGATTGGACCTAAGTGCAAGTGGGAGCTGTTAGACAGTCTTGTATGCCCTTAGCATCAATTAGATTTGATGTACTTTTGTTATTTAGTGGAAATAAATTTAAGTGCATGTTTGATTCATTTTGTTTGGTATAATTCTGTGTAAGACCTTAAAACTGGACACTTATAGAAACTTGTGTTAGTTTTAAATGTTCACAGCCATTGGATAAGTCTGGGGAGATTTATCCTGCCAAGGCTGATACTGGTGTGCCACCAAGTGATGGGATGGCTTGTTTCGGCCATCAGGGTAAGACCCAAGGCACATGCAGTATGGGATTGCTTGAACCCTTGAACCGGACCAGATTTCCAGTATTGCCCTAGACCTTGGAGACAGATGGGCAAAACTGGAAAGTTACACCTGACCCCTAGACTCGATTATGACACATCACTAGGTGTCGGATTGGGCTGTCTTTGATGTGTCAATCAGTGAGATCCTTAGTGGGGGTCAAAACCTGGACATGTTGGGGCAGTCTGAGAATTCATCTGAGTGAGTGGTCATAGTGACAGGATCAGCCCCCTTGTCGGGCAATGGTAATGATCGGTAATGCACTCTCTCTGATGGAAACCAAACTGTCGGCAGTTGATTTCAATCGTTGGAATTTTGTTTTGCAAAATAAGATATATATATATATATATGTATATGTACGGTTTCAAAAGATTTGCAAAAGGTTTTAATTCCTGGGATCCATGTGAGTAGAGAGTGCGGCACTATTCCTTGCAACCGAGAGAGAGGTCTTCTCTTGTCAGGCAGTGGTTGATCATTTAGGGCTGAGAGGTTAAGTGTAAGACCATTTAGGATAATACCTGATGGGCTAATCTTGCACTTGCCCACAGTCCCTGGGTTTTTATAAGATGGCTTGGCCCAGGGACCACTTAATGTGAGTGTTGGGCCCATAGGGTCCATGTGATGGGCTCAAGGGGGTCACTGAGTCTTTCAGTGAATTCAGCTGGGCCTTGTAATAAAGGCTAAGCCGAACCCATGTGGCTGGTGTGTAGATCAATGCTTGGGTCCCACGCCATACAAAGAAGCCCAACTGGGCAGCAGGTTGGAAACTAGTTAAACACTGAACACTTAATGGGCCAAATGCCCATTTCGAACTGGGCTGATATGATCACCCGTTCATAGGGCGAATCTGAGATTAGTGTTAGTAAAAGGATTGGGTCTTTGACCTTATCCACTCTAAGAGACCAAATTCAAATTAGATTTGAATCTGGTAACCTCCTGATAAGATCAGGAGTTAACTAACTTAATCTGCAGATAGGATTAAGATTAACCACTATCCAAATACTGATTTGGATTGGAATAACTCCCAAAAATATTGGGAGGTTTCTTAATCAAGAAGAAAGAAGAGAAAACCCTAGCAGAAATATCAGATTTCGAATTAGGGGTTTGAGTAAGCAAGAAACACATCTTGCAATCTGAGATTTGATCTCTCACAGACTCTAGAGAGTAGAGACAATTCTACCCTCTTCGTCCCTGGACTTCTCCTCCTTCAGCCGCCGCCACTACCTGTTTGAAGATTGGATCTTTGCAGCAACAAGAAATCAAGAAAGCAGTTCTTGACAATAGTCTTGCAAGAAAGACACTAGGATTCGGTGTTCAAGGTTTCCAGAGGGTTCTTGTGAAGAATCCAGTGTGTAGGACGCACCCTGCTGGTTTCATTCCATCCACAGCTGTGTCATTTTCAGCAGGAGCGGATCTTGGTCACTTCTTTGGGCATGAACACCAACTTTGGGAGATATTATTTCTTCGGATCAGGTATAATCCTTCCTGTTTCCTTTTGGTTTAGATCTGGTTTGTTTATGGTTCAAGTAGGATCCTTGAATAATGTATTCTAAATTTAGGGTATATGATTCCCAGTTGGAAGAAGGTAGGAAATTTTTTTTGAAATTCGCCCCCATTCCGCACCTTTTTGGCATCCATTAGATGGATCCTACCATTCTTTCAGGTATTCGATCTGATGTAATTATTAATAGAAATAGGATTTCTATTTATTTTAATTCTGGATCGAAGATGGTGGCACAGAAAGGGAGATTTCGCAGAGATGAAGATTTCGCTGATGGGAGAAATACAATCTGCAATTTGCAGTTTATTTAACTATAAACTGTGATCTAACCTCTGTTTTGCAGGATGGATTGTGCGAACAGCCCTATTAGACTGATTCTTGGTTTTATTTTATCAGTTCTTTAATTTCAGATTATTTTCTTGTGTTAAAGATTTAATTATAGATCAAACCCTAGACCCATTTGAAACAAGATTGGTCCAAACTGTTTGGACCAAATCTATAGGTTTAATCAAGGCTGAAAGTCAGCCCTAATTTTCCCACTAATGGGCCTGAGGATTGATATTTAATTAAATGGTTAATTTGGCCCAACCTGTAAAGGCCCAATTTTAAATAGTTAAAACTACCAAAAGCCCACTTCAAAGGTTAAAGCTATATGGGTCGAACTGGGTAACCCTAATTCAGCCCATATACCTAGATAATATTAATGGTTAATATTATGGTTTTAAAACGGGCTTCCAATGGGCCTTACAGATGATTAATTGATTGGATCAATTTATCCTGAGATGTTTGGATGTGTGATGTGCAACGTACATGGGCCATAAGTGTTTGGCACATGCTCAATCGACAGTGGCTCTTGCACGCACCATGGCTGAATGCACATCATTGTCATGGTGTCCCTGTTTGGTCATTGGATGACCTCCCTCAGTTGTGGGCCCCACACCTCATCATGAGGTTACGTGTGGAACCCTAGCCGATTAAGGCCCACCGAAATCTGACTTTATGAAAGTCAATGGGAGATACTTGGGTTTGACCTAAATCAATCTAGGGCGTAATAACTCTTCCCTCCAGCTAATATGAGTGAATGTGATAGGGAGATTCATATGATGAACTCTCTAAAGGCCTTCCATCATTAGCATGAGGATGGGTCCTTCAGTATTGAGGAAACGCACCAGAAAATGGGCTATCCATTTGCTGTTGGGCTTGTCTAAGTGTGTCATAAGATGATAGGGGCATCAAAGACCGATGTGGGAGGGCTTCACCAGAAAATGGGAACTCTCTCACGGTACCTTAGCGTTCACGAATATGATTGGGTAAGCACTCACTGGACAGAAAGGATTACCTAAAAATGGCTCTGAACCTTGTCTGACAGATGCCAAAGTGAAAACTCATATGATGAATGGATATGATCCTTCACAGAAAGGTGGTGGGGTTTTGCAGCTGAAATAGTTGCCTCCATGCACCCTATGTGATTTCCCACATTTCCATAGACAACCCATAGTCTCTATCCCTGAGAAAAGAAGGAAATCTCAGAGATGAATAAATGGAAATGGAATGTAGATTAAAATCCGTATCTATGTAATGAACATGAATCAAATAAGGTTGTGGACTGATGTTTGCTCTTTTATCCGAAAATGGCAAACGGATCATTTGCAAAGCTTCTTGACGACAACAAGCTTAAGGGCCCAAACTATGTCAACTGGTACAGGAACATTATGTTGGTCTTAACCTCTGAAGAGTTGGATAAGGTAGCCAAGAATCCTACCCCGGATCATCCGGGAGATAGGGCTTCTGCGCGGCCAAGAATCCCTTGTCCGCTGCTATATCATTGCCTCCTTGGACAATCCAATTCAGAGGTAGTTCGATTAGATCGAACTTGCCAAGGACGTATTGGATAGTCTCAGCACAATGTACGAAGAGCAGAATCGTTCTACTCGACAAAAGTTCTTGAAACAGTTCATGACCGCGCAGATGTCCAAGAGCCAACAAGTTCACGACGATTGTCTCCGGATGATGGGTTATATCAAGGAACTGGAGGCTCTTCGATCCGGGCTGGATATGGTAACACAGGTCGATGCTATTCTCAACTCTCTGCCTCCATCCTTTAATCCATTCATCATGAACAACAACATGAACAAGATGAATGTCAGCCAGCAGGAACTCAGCAATATGTTGCAAAGGCCGAAGAATTGATTAAAAAGGATGAACACATTGCCATGATTGTTGAAACTCGTAAATCAAGCAAGAAAATGAAGGTAAAGAGAAAGCCCCAAAAGAAGGCTTCCAAACTTAAGAAGCTGAAGAAAGACAAAGCATCCGATGCCTGTCACTTCTGCAACAAGACTGGGCACTGGAAAAGAAACTATCCTGCCTACCTGGAATACAAGAAAGGTAATTTTGAAACTTGTGTTATAGAAACCAATTTATTGGTAGCTTCTGCGTCTTTGTGTATTGACTCCGGGGCTTCAACTCATGAGTGTAACTCACTGCAGGGGTTCAAGGTAAGCAGAAGGCTGAGTATAGGAGAAGTCACACTCAACTTGGGGACTACTACAACTGTTGCAGCCGCGACCATAGGAACCGTGGAATTATTGTTTAGAGAATGAACAATTGTACTAAAAGATTGTTCATTCTTTAACAATTGTACTACGTCAGCTGAAATCCCCAAGAAGAAAGACCATGATGCAATTAATCCCACAGGTTTGTGGCATTACCGACTTGGCCACATCGGTGTTGACCGAATCACAAGGTTGGTAAAGGATGGTCCTTTGGATTTTCAAACTATAGAAGATCTTCCCACTTGTGAGCCTTGCCTACAAGGCAAGATGATGAAACGGCCATTTAACGGTAAGCCTGAAAGATGTACGGGCACACTTGACCTAATACATACTGATGTATGTGGTCTCCTGAGTGTTAGGACACGAAATCCACACGTGTATTTCATCACCTTCACAGATGATTTTTCATGATACGGTTACGTGTACCTAATGAGACACAAGTCTGAATCCTTTGAAAAGTTCAAAGAGTTTAGACAAGAGGTCAAGAAACAGTTAGGGAGAGAAATTAAAGCCCTTCGATCTGATCGAGGTGGCGAATATCTCTCTGACAAATTCAGGGACTACTAAAAGGACAATGGGATAGTATCACAATTAGCTCCTCCTGCTATGCCACAACTTAACAGTGTTTTAGAGAGGAGTAAAAGGACCTTATTAGATATGGTTTGGTTGCTTCTCATACACTCAGAGTTACCCACATCATTTTGGGGTTACACATTAGAGACTGCGATTTACATGCTGAATTGGGTTCCAACCAAATCGATTCCGAATACTCCATATGAACTTTGGACCGGAAAGAAACCAAGTGTCAGACACTTGAAGATTTGGGATTGTCCAACACACGCTAAAAGAACAAGTGCAGACAAGTTGTAATCCAAGACCAGCCATTGCCTATTTGTAGGCTACCCAAAAGGCTTTGTAGGTTACCTATTCTATGACCCAAGTGAGAAGAAAGTGTTCTACAGTCGAAATGCACAATTCATAGAAACTGATTTCAACCTGGACACCCATCATCAGGAAGTTGTTCTTGATCAGGAGAGCTCAGAAGCATTGGGAGATGTCCCACAAGTTCCAGGTAGTGACCAACCTAGAAGATCCACTCGGGTATCCAGGCCACCAGTCCGTTATGGTTATGACCAGGATAGTTACCAAGTGGAAACCTTGACTAGTGAGGAGGATCTCGTAACTTACGCGAAAGCTATGTTGGACATAGACTCCCAGAAGTGGGTGGAGGCCATGAGAGCAGAGATGGACTCAATGGAGACCAATGGAGTCTGGACTCTAGTATATCCACCCTCCAAGGTAAAAGCAATCGGTTCCAAATGGATTTACAAGAGGAAGAAGGGCCCCGATGGTAGGGTTGAGACCTTCAAAGCTCGTCTGTTGGCGAAAGGGTACACTCAGAAAGAGGGCATTGATTATGACGAAACCTTTTCGCATGTGGCCATGCTTAAATCCATTAGGATCCTGCTAGCTGTAACAACATACCATGATTATGAGATTTGGCAGATGGGTGTGAAAACTGCATTCTTGAATGGAGATCTTACTAAAGTTATCTATATGGTGCAGCCGTAAGGCTTCATTGCTGTAGGTCAGGAAAACATGGTATGTAAACTTAATAGATGCCGATTTCCAATCGGATCCAGTTGATAGAAAGTCTACATCTGGGTTTATTTTCATGATAGGATCATGTGCTATTTGCTGGAAAAGCAGCAAACAAGGGTCCACTACAGACTCGAGTTGGAAGTTGTTCGTAAGTGAGGCTGCCAAAGAAGCCGTGTGGATGAAGAAGTTCATTCATGAGTTGGAAGTTGTTCCATCCAGCACATCACCCATCCCATTGTTGTGTGACAACAATGGAGCTATTGCTCAGGCTAAGGAGACACGAGCCCACTTGAAGTCGAAGCACATCGAGAGGAAGTACGATGTAATGCAGGAGATTGTTGGTAGAGGGGATGTCCTGATTCAGAAGGTAGCGTCAGTGGAAAATGTAGTAGACCCATTGAAGAATCCACAATCACAGAAAGTGTTTGAGAAACACATGAAAAGCATGGGACTATGGCTTGTACCTGATTGGACCTAAGTGCAAGTGGGAGTTGTTAGACAGTTTTGTATGCCCTTAGCTTCAATCAAGATGATGTACTTTATGAGTTTATTGTAAATGAATAAAAGTGCATACTTGATTCATGTTCCCTTGGTATGTTTCTGTGTAATCCCCTTAAACTGGACACTTAATGAGACTCGTGTTAGTTTAGAATGTTCACAGCCAGTGGGTCAGTCTAGGGAGACCTATCCTGACAAGGCTGACACTCTTGTGCCACCAAGTCAGTTGGGGTGGCCTGCCTCAGCTGCCAGGGTGAGACCCTAGGAACATACAATGTAGAATTAATTGAATCTTTGAACTGGATCAGATTTCTAGTATTGCCTTGGACCTTAGAGATTGATGGGAAAAACTAGAAAGTTACACCTGACCCCTAGACTCGATTATGATACTGCACTAGGTGTCGAATTGGGTTGTCTTTGATATACCAATCAGTGAGATCCTTAGTGGGGGTCAACACCTGGGTATGTTGGGACAGTTTGAGAATTCATCTGAGTGGGTGATCATAGTGACAGGATCAGCCCCTTTGTCAGACAAAGGTAATGATCGGGGATGCAATCTTACTGATGGAAACCAAGACTGTCGGCAGTTGATTTCAATCGTTTAGATTTGATTTGCAAAATATATTTTATATGAGATATAAAAGTATATATATTTTAGTTTCGAAATGATTTGCAAAAGGTTTTAATTCTCGGGATCCTTGTAAGCAGAGAGTGCAACACTGTTCCTTGCAGCCGAGGGAGAGGTCCTCTCTTGTCGGGTAGTGTATGATCATTATGGGCTGAGAGGCTAAGTGTAAGACCATTGAGGATAATACTTGATGGGATAATCTTGCATCTGCCCATAGTCCCTGGGTGTTACATGGTGGCTTGGCGTAGGGACCATTTAAGGCAAGTGTTGTGCCCATAGAGCCCATAAGATGGGTTTCGGGGGTGCACTGTCCATAATAGTGTATTCGGCCAGGCCTTGTAACAAAGGCTGGGCTGAACCCATGTGGCTTATGTGTAGATCATTGTTTGGGTCCCACGCCATACAAGGAAGCCCAATTTGGGAGCAGTTTGGAAGGCTAAGTGAGTACATAACCTTAAATGGGCCTTAAGCCCATTTCAAACTAGGCTGATTTGAGAGTCAAAGATCAGCTGATAGGATTGGGCCTAGACCCTATCAACTTAGAGAGTCCATGATCTAAATAAGATTTAGATCTGGAAGCCTCCTAATTTGATTAGGAGATGACTGATCTGATTTGTAGATAAGGTAAGGGTTATCCCTTATCACTTAAAGGGACTTCGAATCCAAATAAGATTTGGATCAGCAGCAGCCTTTAGATCTAAATATGATCCTTTTTTATCTATAAAAGGAGGAGGGGGCAGCAGTCTTTAGATAGGCAACCCAAAATCTTTTATCTTCAAAGCTGAAATCACAAGAAGAGAGAATTCTGGACCCTGTGAATACTCTCTTGCCGCCTCCTTCCTGCAGCCTCCACCTCCAGTAGTTCGATCTCCTACTCTCTATAGGAGTAATCAAGATTTGATCTTGATACCAATCTTTTGGGGAAAAGATTGATTGGAGCTGTATTCACAAGCCATACTGTTGATTCTTGTGAAGGGTCAAGTTCTTTTGGAAGAACATTGTTGATTCTACTCCATCCTACAATGCACCATTTTCAATTGGAGCAGATTTTTGATCCTCCTTGGGCGTAAACACCTCCATTGGTAGATACTATTTCTCTGTATCAAGTACATCCTCCCTCTTAATCCTTTTGGTTCGGATCTGGTTTGGTTAATGGTTCAAGATTGATCCTTGAAAAATATGTTTTTCTAAAATGGGCATCCATGTGATGGATATCCTATCCCTACAATTCCCTCTAGCTAATATGAGTGCATGTGATAGGGAGATTCATATGATGAACTCTTTAAAGGCCTTCCATCACTAGCATTAGTATGGGTCCTTCAGTAATGAGGAAACGCACCAGAAAATGGGCTATCCATTTGCTGTTGGGCTTGTCTAAATGTTTCGTAAGATGATAGGGGCATCATAGACCGATGTGGGAGGGGCTTTACCAGGAAATGGGAACTCTCTCACGGTACCTTGGCGTTCATGAACATGATGGGTAAGCACTCACTGGACAAAAATGTTTATCTAAAAATGGCTCTAAACCTTGTCTAACAGAGGCCAAAGGGAAAACTCATATGATGAGTGGATATGATCCTTCATAGAAAGGTGGTGGGGTTTTGTCGCTGAAACAGTTGGCTCCATGCACCCTATGTGATTTCCCACATTTCCAGAGACAACTCACAATTTCGTCACTAAAAAAGGAGGGAAATCTCATAGATGAATAAATGGAAATGGAACGTAGATTAAAATCCATATCTATGTAATGAGCATGAATCAAATTAAGTTATGGGTTGATGTTTGCTTTTTTATCAGAAAATGGCAAACGGACAATTTGCAAAACAGCTTGATGACAACAAGCTGAAGGGCCCAAACTATTGTTAGACAGTTTTGTATGCCCTTAGCTTCAATCAAAATTGATGTACTTTATGAGTTTATTGTAAATGAATAAAAGTGCATATTTGATTCATGTTCCCTTGGTATGTTTCTGTGTAATACCCTTAAACTGGACACTTATTGAGACTTGTGTTAGTTTAGAATGTTCACAGCCAGTGGGTCGGTCTGGGGAGACCTATCCTGACAAGGCTGACAGTGTGGTGCCACCAAGTCAGTTGGGGTGGCTTGTCTCAGCTACCAGGGTGAGACCCTAGGCACATACAGTGTGAGATTAATTGAATCTTTGAACGGGACCAGATTTCCAGTATTGCCCTGGACCTTGAAAATATGATTTTCTAAATAGGGAATGTGATTCCCAGTTGAAGGGGGAGGAAAAATTTTTGAAATTCGCCCCTTATTCCGCAATCTTTGGGCGTCCATGGGATGGATCTCTCATCCTTTCAACTATGCCGACTAGTACAAGAACCTTATGTTGGTTTTAACCTCTGAGAAATTGGACAAGGTAGCCAAGAATCCTGCCCCGGATCTTTTGGGAGATAGGGCTTTCGAGGCCCGAAGAAGAGAATACCAAGAATGGGAGGAGAAAACTCCCTTGCCCGCTATGATATCATTGCCTCTTTAGACAATCCAATTCAGAGGCAGTTCGATCAGATCGAACTTGCTAAGGACGTATTGGACAGCCTGAAGACAATGTACAAAGAGCAGAATCGTTCTACTCGGCAGAAGATCTTGAAATAGTTCATGATGCGTAGATGTCCAAGGGCCAACAAGTTCACGACCATTGTCTCTGGATGATGGGTTATATCAACGAACTGGAGGCTCTTGGATCCAGGTTGGATCTGGTAAAACAGATTGATTCTATACTCAACTCTCTACCTCCATCCTTTAATCCATTCATCATGAACTACAACATGAACAAGCTGAATGTCAGCTTGTAGGAACTCAGCAATATGTTGCAGAGGGTCGAAGACTTGATTAAAAAGGATGAGCCCATTGCCATGCTTGTTGAAACTAGCAAATGGAGCAAGAAAAGGAAGGCAAAGAGAAAGCCCCAGAAGAAGGCTGCCAATCCCAAGAAATAGAGGAAGGACAAGGCATCAAATGCTTGTCATTTTTGCATGAAGACTGAGCACTGGAGAAGGAACTGTCCTGCCTACCTGGAATCCAAGAAAGGTAATCTCGAAACTTGTGTTATAGAAACCAATTTATTGGTAGCTTCTGCATCCAGGTGTATTGACTCCGGTGCTTCAACTCATGCGTGTAACTCACAGTAGGGGTTCAAGGTAAGAAGAAGGCTGAGTGAAGGAGAAGTCATGCTCTACTTGGGGACTACTGCAACTGTTGCAACCGCGGCCATAGGAACCGTGGAATTACTTTTTAGAGAAGGAACTATTGTACTGAAAGATTGTCTTTATGTACAAAATTTCAGGAGAAATGTGATTTCTGTCTGAAAACTATGTGCAGATGGTTATTCTGTCTTCTTTAATAATACGATTACTATTAAAATAAATAACAGATTCATCGCATACGGGGAACTGGACAACGGTCTCTATGTTCTACATCATTCTCTAGAAATAACATAACCGAAACTACATTGGCTAAAATCCCCAAGAAGAGAGTCCGTGATACAGTTAATCCCATGTGTCTATGGCATTACTGACTTGTTCACATCAGTATTGACTGAATCACAAGGTTGGTGAAGGATGGTCCTTTGGATTTTCTAACTGTAGAAGATGTTCCCACCTGTGAGCCTTGCCTACAAGGCAAGATGACGAAACAACCATTTAACGGTAAGCCTGAAAGATGTACAGGCACACTTGACCTTATACATACTGATATGTGGTATCCTGAGTGTTAGGACACGGAATCAATACGTGTACTTCATCACCTTCACCGACGATTTTTCATGATATGGTTACGTATACCTAATCAGACACAAGTCTGAATCCTTTGAAAAATTGAAAGTGTTCAGACAAGAGGTCGAGAAATAGTTAAGAAGAGAAATTAAAGCCCTTCGATCAGATTGAGGTGGCGAGTATCTCTCTGATGAATTCAGGGACTACTTAAAGGACAATGGGATAGAATCACAGTTAGCTCCTCCTATTACACCACAACTTAACGGTGTTTCATAGAGGAGGATTAGGACCTTATAGGATATGGTCTGGTCACTACTCATACACTCAAAGTTACCCACATCCTTTTGGGGTTATGCATTAGAGACTGTGATTTATGTGCTGAGTCGGGTTCCAACCAAACCGGTTCTGAATACTCCATATGAACTTTGGACCGGAAAGAAACCAAGTGTTAGACACTTGAAGATTTGGGGTTGTCCAACACATGTTAAAAGAACAAGTGTAGACAATTTGTAATCCAAGACCAGCCATTTCCTATTTGTAGGCTACCCGAAAGGCTCTGTGGGTTACCTATTCCATGACCCAAGTGAGCAGAAGGTGTTCTGTAGCCGAAATGCATAGTTCATGGAAACCGATTATATCTTGGGCACCCATCGTTAGGAAATAGTCCTTGATGAGGAGAGTTCAAGAGTAGTGGGAGATGTCCCACAAGTTCCAAGTAGTGACCAACCTAGAAGATCCACTCGGGTATCCTGCTAGCTGTAGCAGCGTACCATGATTATGAGATTTGGCAAATGGATGTCAAAACTGCATTCCTGAATGGATATCTTACTGAAGATATCTATATGCAGCAGCCGCAAGGCTTCATTGCTGCAGGTCAGGAAAACAAGGTATGTAAACTTAATAGATCCATTTATGGACTTAAGCAAGCTTCTAGAAGTTGTAACACCCGTTTTGACTCTACTGTCAAATCGTTTGACTTCCTGCAAAATCCAGATGAACCCTGTGTCTATAGGAAGTACAGTGGATATAAGGATACCTTCTTGGTTCTATATGTAGATGATATTCCACTCAATGGGAATGATGTAGGAATGTTATCTACGGTAAAAATATGGCTTTCACAACAATTCTCCATGAAAGATCTTGGAGAAGCCACCTATATATTGGGTCTTCGACTCAATAGAGGTAGATCGAAGCAGATAATAGGATTGTCCCAATCTACTTACATTGACAAAATAGTCAAAAGATACAGCATGGAAAACTCCAAGAAAGGAAATGTTCCTTTCAAGCACAGAGTCACTCTTGCCAAGAAGATGTCTCCCAACACTTCTGAGGAGATTTATGACATGAAAGACGTTCCTTACGCCTCTTCCATAGGGAGCATCATGTATCCCATGCTGTGTACTCATCCTGACATTGCTCAGGCAGTGAGGGTAGTAAGCAGATTTCAGGCCATCCCAAGGCAGGAGCACTTGACTGCTATGAAAAACATACTTAAGTACCTTCAAAGGACAAAAGAGTTTTGTCTAGTATTCGACGGTAGCTCACTACAGATCCAAGGGTATACTGATGCCAATTTCCAGTCGGATCCAAATGATAGAAAGCCTACATCGGGATATGTTTTCCCGATAGGATCGTGTGTTGTTTGCTGGAAAAGCAACAAACAGGGTGAAAGGATGAGAGATCCATCCCATGGACGCCCAAAGATTGCGGAATAAGGGGCAAATTTAAAAAATTTTTCCTCTCCCTTCAACTAGGAATCACATTCCCTATTTAGAAAATCATATTTTCAAGGATAAATCTTGAACCTTAAACTGAACCAGATCTGAACCAAAAGGAATGGGAGAGAATAATACCTGATACGGAGAAGTAATATCTCCCAACGAAGGTGTTCACAACCATGGAAGGATCCAAAGACTGCTCCCACTGAAGATGGCGCAGTGCAAGATGGAGCAGAATCAGTAGTGTTCTTCCCCAAGAACTCTGTCCTTCGCAAGAATCAGTACAATGGTACGTGAGCACAGCTTCCTTTTCAATCCTTTCTCAAAGAACTGATGTCAAGATCCAATCTTGACTTCTCCCACAACTGGAGATTGAATTGGAAAATAGGGCGACAAGAGCAGGGAGGAGGCAAGAGAGTATTCGCAGGGTGCAGAATTCTCCCTTCTTGATTTCAGCACTAAAGAAGATCTGATGTGTTTCTTGGTCTCTCCTTTTTTTTTTTCTCTAGGCTGCCGCTCCCTCCTTTTTGTTAAATTAAAAGATCAGTTCCTAATCCCATTAGGAGGAGATTATCCAAACCATATTTGGATCAGCCTTCTCATCTAGTGATAAGGTTAAACCCTTATCTTATCTGCAGATTAGATTAACTTTATCCTAATCCCATTAGAAGGTTTCTAGATCTGAATCACATTCAGATCTGGACTCTCTGAGTGGATAGGATTAAGACCCTATCCTATCTGCTAATCCATCTCAGAATTCGCCCCTTTAATTAACGAAATAAATAGCCCAGTTCGAAATGGGCTTTAGGCCCATCAAACTTATGTGCTCACTTAACCTTCCTAACTGGTGCCCAGTTGGGCTTCCTTGTATGGCATGGGACCCAAGCATTGATCTAAACATCAGCCACATGGGTTTGACCCAGCCTTTGTTACAAGGCCTGGTCGAATACACTATTAAAGATAGTGTACCCCCAGAAACCCATCGAATGGGCTCTATGGGCCCAACACTTACCCTAAGTGGTCCCTGGGCCAAGCCACCTTGTAACACCCAGGGACTGTGGGCAGATGCAAGATTGGCCCATCAGGTATTATTCTCAATGGTCTTACACTTAACCTCTCAGCCCTAAATGATCATACACTACCCGACAAGAGGGGACCTCTCCCTCGGCTGCAAGGAACAGTGTTGTACTCTCCACTTATATGGATCCCGGGAATTAAAACCTTTTGCAAACATTTTAGAAACCATAATATATATACTTTTATATCTTATTTAAAATATACTTTGCAAAACAAATCTCAACGGTTGAAATCGGCTGCCGGCAGTCTTGGTTTCCAACAGTGAGAGCGCATCCCCGATCATTACCTTTGTTCGACAAAGGGGCTGATCCTGTCACTATGATCACCCACTCAGATGAATTCTCGGATTGTCCCAACATACCCAGGTTTTGACCCCCACTAAGGATCTCACTGATTGGTACATCAAAGACAGCCCGATCCGACACCTAGTGTAGTATCATAATTGAGTCTAGGGGTCGGGTGTAACTTTCCAGGGCAATACTAGAAATCTAGTGCAGTTCAAAGATTCAATTAATCCCACACTGTATGTGCCTAGGGTCTCACCCCGGTAGCTGAGACAAGCCACCCCAACCGACTTGGTGGCACCACAGTGTCAGCCTTGTCAGGATAGGTCTCCCCAGACCGACCCACTGGCTGTGAACATTCTAAACTAACGCAAGTCTCAATAAGTGTCCAGTTTAAGGGTATTACACAGAAACATACCATGGGAACATGAATCAAATATGCACTTGTATTCATTTACATTGAACTCATAAAGTACATCAATTTTGATTGAAGTTAAGGGCATACAAAACTGTCTAACACAAAGGTCCACTACAGACTCCATGACCGAGGCATAGTACATTGCCGCAAATGAGGCTGCCAAAGAAGTCATGGGGCTGAAGAAGTTCGTCCACGAGTTGGGAGTAGTTCCGTCCAACACATCACCCATCCCATTGTTGTGTGACAACAATGGAGCCATTACTCAGGCCAAGGAGCCACGAGCCCACTTGAAGTCGAAGCACATCGAGAGGAAGTACCACGTACTGCGGGAGGTTGTTGGTAGAGGGGATGTCCTGATTCAGATTGTAGCATTAGCGGAAAATGTAGCAGACCCATTGATGAAGCCACTGTCACAGAAAGTGTTTGAGAAACACGTGGAATGAATGGGACTCCGGCTTGTACTTGATTGGACCTAAGTGCAAGTGGGAACTGTTAGATAGTATTGTATGCCCTTAGCTTCAATTAGAATGATGTACTTTATGAGTTTATTGTAAATGAATAAAAGTGCATATTTGATTCATGTTCCCTTGGTATGTTTCTATGTAATACCCTTAAATTGGACATTTAATGAGACTCGTGTTAGTTTAGAATGTTTACAGCTAGTGGGTCGGTCTGGGGAGATCTATCCTGATAAGGCTGACATTGTGGTGCCACCAAGTCGGTTGGGGTGGCCTGTCTCAGCTGCCATGATGAGACCCTAAGCACAGACTATGTAGGATTAATTGAATCTATGAATTGGACCAGATTTCTATTATTGCCCTGGACTTTGGAGAGTTACACCCGACCCCTACACTCGATTATGATATTACACTAGGTGTCAGATTGAGCTGTCTTTGATGTACCAATCAATGAGATCCTTTGCTGGGGTCAAAACCTGGATATGTTGGGATAGTATGAGAATTCATCTGAGTGGGTGATCATAGTGATAGGATCAGCCCCTTTGTCGGACAAAGGTAATGATCGAGGATGCACTCTCATTGATGGAAACCAAGACTACCGGCAGGCGATTTCAATCGTTGAGATTTGTTTTGCAAAGTATATTTTATATGAGATATAAAAGTATATATTATATGGTTTCTAAAATGTTTGTAAGAATGTTTTAATTCCTAGGATTCATATAAGTGGAGAGTGCAACACTGTTCCTTGTAGCCGACGGAGAGGTCCTCTCTTGTCGGGCAGTATATGATCATTATGGGCTGAGAGGTTAAGTGTAAGACCATTGACGATAATACTTTGCATCTACTCACATTCCCTGGGTGTTACAAGGTGGCTTGGCCCAAGGACCACTTAGGGTAAGTGTTGGGCTCATAGAGCCCATTTGATGGGTTTTAGGGGGTGCGCTGTTCATAGCAGTGTTTTTCGGCTTGGCCTTGTAATAAAGGCTGGGCCGAACCCATGTGGCTGATGTGTATACCAATGCTTGGGTCCCATGCCATACAAGGAAGCCCAACTAGGCAGCAATTCGGAAGGTTAAGTGAGCACATAAGCTTAATGGGCCTAAAGCCCATTTCAAACAGGGCTATTTAATTAGTTAAATATGGTGTGAATTCTGAGATGGATTAGCAGATAGGATAGGGTATTAACCTTATCCACTCAAATAGTCCAGATCTGAATGTGATTCATATCTAGAAACCTCCTAATGAGATTAGGAGAAAGCTAATCTAATCTGCAGATAAGATAAGGGTTTATCCTTATCGCCTAAAGGGATGTGGGAGAAGTCAAGATTCAATCTTGACATCAGTTCTTTGAGGAAGAATTGATAGGAAGCTGTGCTCACGTGCCATCCTGCTGTTTATTGCAAAGGACAAAATTCTTGGAGAGAAATACTACTGATTGTGCTCCATCCTGCACTGTGTCATCTTCAGTGGGAGCAGTCTTTGGATCCTTCCTTGGGCGTGAACACCTTCGTTGGGAGATATTGTTTCTCCGTATTAGGTATAATTGTCTCCTACTCCTTTTTGTTCAGATCTGGTTCAGTTTATGGTTCAAGAATGATCATTGAAAATATGATTATCTAAATAGGGAATGCGATTCCCAGTTGAAGGGAGAGAAAAATTTTTGAAATTCGCCTCTTTATTCCACAAGATTTGGGCGTCCATACAATGGATCTCTCATCCCTTCAGAACAGTGCTTCACTCTCCTCTCACATGGATCCTGAGAATTAAAACATTTTTGCAAACGGTTGGAAACCATATATTATATACTTTTAAATCTCATAAAATATATTTTGCAAAACAAATCTCAATGGTTGAAATTGGCTGCCGACAGTCTTGGTTTCCATAAGAGAGGGTGCAACCCCGATCATTACCTTTGTCCGACAAAGGGGCTGATGTTGTCACTATGATCACCCACTCAGATGAATTCTCAGACTGTCTCAACATACCCAGGTTTTGACCCCGCTTAGGATCTCACTGATTGGCATATCAAAGATAGCCCAATCCGACACCTAGTGTAGTATCTGTTAGACAGTTTTGTATGCCCTTAGCTTCAATCAAAATTGATGTACTTTATGAGTTTATTGTAAATGAATAAAAGTAAATATTTGATTCATGTTCCCTTGGTATGTTTCTGTGTATTACCCTTAAACTGGACACTTATTGAGACTCGTGTTAGTTTAGAATGTTCACAGCCAGTGGGTCGGTCTGGGGAGACCTATCCTGACAAGGCTGACACTGTGGTGCCACCAAGTCGGTTGGGGTGGCTTGTCACAGCTACCGGGGTGAGACCCTAGGCACAAACATTATGGGATTAATTGAATCTTTGAAATGGACCAGATTTCCAGTATTGCCCTGGACCTTGGAGATTGATGGGAAAAACTGGAAAATTACACCCGACCCCTAGACTTGATTATGATACTGCACTAGGTGTCGGATCGGGCTGTCTTTGATGTACCAATCAATGAGATCCTTAGTGGGGGTCAAAACCTGGGCATGTTGGGACAATCCGAGAATTCATCTGAGTGGGTGATCATAGTGACAGGATCAGCCCCTTTGTCGGAGAAAGGTAATGATCGGGGATGCAATCTTACTGATGGAGAGTGGAGAGTGCAACACAGTTCCTTGCAGCCGAGGGAGAGTGCAACACTGTTTCTTGCAGCCGAGGGAGAGGTTCTCTCTTGTCGGGCAGTGTATGATAATTATGGGCAGAGAGGTTAAGTGTAAGACCATTGAGGATAATACCTGATGGACTAATCTTGCATCTGCCCACAGTCTCTGGGTGTTACAAGGTGGCTTGGCCCAGGGACCACTTAGGGTAAGTGTTGGGCCCATAGAGCCCATTTGATGGGTTTCAGGGGGTGCACTGTCTTTAACAGTGTATTCGACCAGGCCTTGTAACAAAGGCTGGGCCGAATCCTTGTGGCTGATGTGTAGATCAATGCTTGGGTCCCACGCCATACAAGGAAGCCCAACTGGGCAGCAGTTAGGAAGGTTAAGTGAGCACATAAGCTTAATGGGCCTAAAGCCCATTTCGAACTGGGCTATTTATTTAGTTAATTAAAGGGGCAAATTATGAGATAGATTAGCAGATAGGATAGGGTCTTAACCCTATCCACTCAGAGAGTCCAGATCTGAATGTGATTCAGATCTAGAAACCTCCTAATGGGATTAGGATAAAGCTAATCTAATCTGCAGATAAGATAAGGGTTTAACCTTATCACTAGAAGAGAAGGCTGATCCAAATATGATTTGGATAAGCACCTCCTAATGGGATTAGGAGCTGATTTTTTCAAGGTAACAAAAAGAAGGAGGGGGCAGCCGCCTTGAGAGAGACCAAGAAACACATTAGATCCTCTTTAGGGCTGAAATCAAGAAGAGAGAATTCTGCACCCTGCGAATACTCTCTTGCCGCCTCCCTGCTCTTGCCGCCCTGTTTGCCAGTTCGATCTCCAGCTGTGGGAGAAGTCACGATTGGATCTTGACATCAGTTCTTTGAGAAAGGATTGAGAAGGAAGCTGTGCTCACGTTCCATCCTGCTGTTTATTGCGAAGGACAGAGTTCTTTGGGAAGAACACTGCTGATTTTGCTCCATCCTGCACTGCGCCATCTTCAGTGGGAGCAGTCTTTGGATCCTTCCTTGGGCGTGAACACCTTCGTTGGGAGATATTACTTCTCCATATCAGGTATTATTCTCTCCCATTCCTTTTGGTTCAGATCTGGTTCTGTTTAAGGTTCAAGATTGATCCTTGAAAATATGATTTTCTAAATAGGGAATGTGATTCGTAGTTGAAGGGAGAGAAAAATTTTTGAAATTCGCCCCTTATTCTGCAATCTTTGGGCATCCATGGGATGGATCTCTCAACCCTTCAGTGGTATCAGAGCCATGGTTCAAATCTTGAACCATTCTGTTTCAGATCTAAACCTGCACAATTAGGTAGAAGGCGTTCTACCCAATTTGCGCAGTTTTGGTTTTTGGGAATGTGATTCCTAGTTGAAGGGAGAGAAAAATTTTTGAAATTCGCCCCTTATTCTGCAATCTTTGGGCATCCATGGGATGGATCTCTCAACCCTTCAGTGGTATCAGAGCCATGGTTCAAATCTTGAACCATTCTGTTTCAGATCTAAACCTGCACAATTAGGTAGAAGGCGTTCTACCCAATTTGCGCAGTTTTGGTTTTTGGGAAATTTGTTCCCAAAATAGATGGGAAAATAATCTGAAATTAATTTTAAATAAATCTGATTATTATTTAGAATTGTTCTTTATAATTTTCTTGATTTATGGGTTGTTCGTACAAGAGGAGATCGAATTCTTGGTTTGTGCAGGGAACCTGCGATATTGCAGTTCTTGATTTTTTTTGAGTCTGTAAATAATTTTTTTTTTTCTAGACTCAATGTATAGGTATTCGATCTAATGTGATTATTAATAGAAATAGGATTTCTATTTATTTTTATTTTGGATCGAAGTTGGTGGCGCAGAAAAGGAGATTTTGCAGATGAGAGAAATGCTATCTGTGATTTGCAGTTTGTGAAACTGCATTCTGTGATCTAACCTCTGTTTTGCAGGAAGAATTGTGCGAACAGCCCTGTTTGACTGATTCTTGTTTTTCCTTTTATCAGTATTTAATTTCAGATTATTTTCTTGAATTAAGGATTTAATTAAAAATCAAACACTAGACCTATTCGAACCAAGATTGGTTCAAAACTGTTTGGACCATTTCTAGGGTTTAATCAAGGCTGAAAGTCAGCCCTAATTTCCCACTAATGGGCCTAAGGATTGATATTTAATTAAATGGTTAATTCGGCCCAACCTGTAAAGGTCCAGTTTTAAATAGTTAAAACTGCAAAAGCCCATTTTAAAGGATAAAGCTATATGGGCCGAACTGGGTAACCCTAATTCAGCCCATATACCTAGATAATATTAATGGTTAATATTATGGAATTTTAACGGGCTTCCAACGGGCCTTACAGATAATTAATTGATTGGATCAATTTATCCCTGCATGTGATGTATGGATGTGTGATGTGCTGTGTACATGGGCCATAAGTACATGGCCCATGCTCATTCGATAGTGGCTCTTGCGCACACCATGGCTGAATGCACATCATTGCCATGGTATTCCTATTGGTCATTGGATGAGTTCCCTCAGTGGTGGGCCCCACACCTCATCAAGAGGTTACGTGCGGAACCCTAGCCGATTCAAGGCCCACCGAAATCTGGCTTTATGAAAGTCAGTGGGAGCCACTTTGGTTTGACCTAAATCAAACTAGGGCGTAATTTTGTTCCCTCCAGCTAATATGAGTGAATGTGATAGGGAGATTCATATGATGAACTCTCTAAAGGCCTTCCATCATTAGCATGAGGATGGGTCCTTCAGTAATGAGGAAACGCACCAGAAAATGGGCTATCCATTTGCTGTTGGGCTTGCCTGAGTGTTTCATAAGATGATAGAGGCGTCATAGACCGATGTGGGAGGGGCTTCACCAGAAAATGGGAACTCTCTCACGGTACCTTGGTGTTCACGAATATGATGGGCAAGCACTCACTGGACAGAAAGGTTTACCTGAAAATGGCTCTGAACCTTGTCTGACAGAGGCCAAAGGGAAAACTCATATGATGAGTGGATGTGATCCTTCACAGAAAGGTGGTGGGGTTATGCAGCTGAAACAGTTGGCTCCATGCACCCTATGTGATTTCCCACATTTCCAGAGACAACCCGTAGTCTCCATCACTGAGAAAGGAAGGAAATCTCAGATATGAATAAATGGAAATGGATCGTAGATTAAAATCCATATCTATGAAATGAACATGAATCAAATTAGGTTGTGGACTGATGTTTGCCCTTTTATCAGAAAATGGCAAACGGATCTTTTGCAAAACTACTTGATGACAACAAGTTGAAGGGCCCAAACTATGCTAATTGGTAAAGGAACCTTATGCTGGTCCTAGCTTCTGAAAAGCTGGACAAAGTGGCAAAGAATCCTGCCCCAGAGCATCCGAGTGATAGGGCTTCTGAGGCCCGAAGGAGAGACTATCAAGAATGGGAGGAGAAAAACTCCCTTGCCCGGTGTTACATCATTGCCTCCTTAGACAACCCGATACAGAGGCAGTTTGATCAGATCGAACTTGCCAAAGACATATTGGATAGTCTCAGGACAATGTATGAAGAGCAGAATCATTCTACTCGACAAAAGGTCTTGAAATAGTTCATGACCGCACAAATGTCCAAGGGTCAACAAGTTCACGACCATTGTTTTCGGATGATGGGATACATCAACGAACTAGAGGCTCTTGGATCCGGGCTGGACCTTGCTACCCAGATAGATGCTATCCTTAACTCTTTGCCTCCTTCCTTTAATCCGTTCATCATGAACTATAACATGAACAAGCTGAATGTCAGCTTACAAGAGCTGAGCAATATGTTGCAAAGAGCTGAAGAACTGATTAGAAAGGATGAGCCTGTAGCCATGCTTGTTGAAGCTGGCAAGACAGGCAAGAGAAAGAGGAAGGCAAAGAAGCCTCAGAAGAAAGCCACTAAGAGCAAGAAGTAGAAGAAAGACAAAGCATCGGATGCCTGTCACTTCTGCAAGAAGACCGGCCACTGGAAAAGGAATTGTCCTGCCTACCTGGAATCCAAGAAAGATAACTTCGAAACTTGTGTTCTAAAAACCAATTTGTTGGTAGCTTCTGCTTCCTGGTGTATTGACTCCGGGGCTTCGACTCATGCTTGTAACTCACTACAGGGCTTCGAATAAGTGTATGAGAAGCGACCGGACCATATCCAATAAGGTCCTATTCCTCCTCTCTGAAACACCGTTAAGTTGTGGTGTAGCAGGAGGAGCTAATTGTGATACTATCCCATTGTCCTTTAAGTAGTCCCTGAATTTGTCAGAGAGATACTCGCCACCTCGATTTGATTGAACCCCTGCAGTGAGTTACAAGCATGAGTCGAAGCCCTAAAGTCAATACACCAAGAAGCAGAAACTACCAACAAATTGGTTTCTATAACACAAGTTTCGAAGTTACCTTTCTTGGATTCTAGGTAGGCAGGACAGTTCCTTTTCCAGTGGCCTGTCTTCTTGCAGAAGTGACAGGCATCCGATGCTTTGTCTTTCTTCTGCTTCTTGCTCTTAATGGCTTTCTTCTGAGGCTTCTTTGCCTTCCTCTTTCTCTTGCCTGTCTTGCCAGCTTCAAAAAGCATGGCTACAGGCTCATCCTTTCTAATCTGTTCCTCAGCTCTTAGCAACATATTGCTGAGCTCTTGTAAGCTGACATTCAGCTTGTTCATGTTATAGTTCATGATGAACGGATTAAAGGGAGGCAAAGAGTTAAGGATTTCGGTGGCTCCCATTGATTTTCATAAAGCCAGATTTTGGTGGGCCTTAAATTGGCTAGGGTTCCACACGCAACCTCTTGATGAGGTCTGGGGCCCACCACTGAGGGAAGTCATCCAATGACAAATAGGGACACCATGGCAATGATGTGCATTCAGCCATGGTGTGCGCAAAAGCCACTGTCGAATGAGCATGGGCCAAGTACTTATGGCCCATGTACGTAGCACATCACACATCCATACATCACATGCAGGGATAAATTGATCCAATCAATTAATTATCTGTAAGGCCCGTTGGATGCCCGTTGAAATTCCATAATATTAACCATTAATATTATCTAGGTATATGGGCTGAATTAGGGTTACCCTGTTCGGCCCATATAACTTTATCCTTTAAAATGGGCTTTTGCAGTTTTAACTATTTAAAACTGGGCCTTTACAGGCTGGGTCGAATTAACCATTTAATTAAATATCAATCCTTATGCCCATTAGTGGGAAAATAGGGCTGACTTTCAGCCTTGATTAAACCCTAGAATTGGTCCAAACAGTTTTGAACCAATCTTGGTTCGAATGGGTCTAGCGTTTGATTTTTAATTAAATCCTTAATTCAAGAAAATAATCTGAAATTAAATACTGATAAAAGGAAATACAAGAATCAGTCAAACAGGGCTGTTCGCACAATCCTTCCTGCAAAACAGAGGTTACACCACAGAATGCAATTTCACAAACTACAAATCGCAGAAAGCATTTCTCTTATCTGCGAAATCTCCTTCGCTGCGCTGCCACTTTCGATCCAAAATAAAAATAAATAGAAATCCTATTTATATTAATAATTACATCAGATCGAATACCTATACATTGAGTCTAGAAAATAAAAAAAAAAATTATTTACAGACCCAAAATAAGTCAAGAACTGCAAAATCGCAGGTTCCCTACGCAAACCAAGAATTCGATCTCCTCTTGTATGAACAGGCCATAAATCAAGAAAAATATAGAGAACAATTCTAAATAATAATCAGATTTATTTAAAATTAATTTCAGATTATTTTCCCATCTGATTTGGGAATAAATTTCCCAAAACCAAATCTGCGCAAATTGGGTAGAACGCCTTCTCCCTAATTGCGCAGGTTCAAATCTGAAACAGAATGGTTCAAGATTTGAACCTGTGGCTCTGATACCACTGAAGGGAATGCGAGAACCATCCCATGGATGCCCAAAGAATGCGGAATAAGGGGCGAATTTCAAAAAATTTTCTCTCCCTTCAACTGGGAATCACATTCCCTATTTAGAAAATCATATTTTCAAGGATCAATCTTGAACCTTAAACTGAACCAGATGTAAACCAAAAGGAATGGGAGAGAATAATACCTGATACGGAGAAGTAATATCTCCCAACGAAGGTGTTCACGCCCAAGGAAGGATCCAAAGACTGCTCCCACTGAAGATGGCGCAGTGCAGGATGGAGCAGAATCAACAGTGTTCTTCCCAAGAACTCTATCCTTCACAAGAAACAGCAGGATGGAACGTGAGCATAGCTTCCCTTTTCAGTCCTTTCTCAAAGAACTGATGTCCAGATCCAATCTTGACTTCTCCCACAGCTGAAGATCGAACTGGCAAACAGGGCGGCAAGAGCAGGGAGGCGGCAAGAGAGTATTCGCAGGGTGCAGAATTCTCTCTTCTTGATTTCAGCACTAAAGAGGATCTTATGTGTTTCTTGTTTCTCTCAAGGCTGCTGCCCCCTCCTTCCTTTTGTTACCTTGAAAAGATCAGCTCCTAATCCCATTAGGAGGTGCTTATCCAAATCATATTTGGATCAGCCTTCTCTTCTAGTGATAAGGTTCAACCCTTATCTTATCTGCATATTAGATTAGCTTTATCCTAATCCCATTAGGAGGTTTCTAGATCTGAATCACATTCAGATCTGGACTCTCTGAGTGAATAGGGTTAAGACCCTATCCTATCTGCTAATCTATCTCAGAATTCGCCCCTTTAATTAACTAAATTAATAGCTCAGTTCGAAATGGGCTTTAGGCCCATTAAGCTTATGTGCTCACTTAGCCTTCCTAACTGCTGCCCAGTTGGGCTTCCTTGTATGGCGTGGGACCCAAGCATTGATCTACACAACAGCCACATGGGTTCGGCCCAGCCTTTGTTACAAGGCCTGGTCGAATACACTGTTAAAGACAGTGCACCCCCTGAAACCCATCAAATGGGCTCTATGGGCCCAACAATTACCCTAAGTGGTCCCTGGGCCAAACCACCTTGTAACACCCAGGGACTGTGGGCAGATGCAAGATTAGCCCATCAGGTATTATCCTCAATGGTCTTACACTTAACCTCTTAGCCCATAATGATCATACACTGCCCGACAAGAGAGGACCTCTCCCTCGGCTGCAATGAACATTGTTGCACTCTCCACTTATATGGATCCCGGGAATTAAAAACTTTTGCAAACATTTTAGAAACCATAATATATATACTTTTATATCTCATATAAAATATATTTTGCAAAACAAATTTCAACGGTTGAAATCGGCTGCCGGCAGTCTTGTTTCCAACAGTGAGAGCGCATCCCCGATCATTACCTTTGTCCGACAAAGGGGCTGATCCCGTCACCATGATCACCCACTCAGATGAATTCTCGGATTGTCCCAACATACCCAGGTTTTGACCCCCGCTAAAGATCTCACTGATTGGTACATCAAAGACAGCCCGATCCGACACCTAGTGCAGTATCATAATTGAGTATAGGGGTCGGGTGTAACTTTCCAGTTTTGCCCATCAATCTCCAAGGTCCAGGGCAATACTGGAAATGTGGTCCAGTTCAAAGATTCAATTAATCCCACATTGTATGTGCCTAGGGTCTCACCCCGGTAGCTGAGACAAGCCACCCCAACCGACTTGGTGGCACCACAGTGTCAGCCTTGTCAGGATAGGTCTCCCCAGACCGACCCACTGGCTGTGAACATTCTAAACTAACACGAGTCTCAATAAGTGTCCAGTTTAAGGGTAATACACAGAAACATACCAAGGGAACATGAATCAAATATGTACTTTTATTCATTTACAATAAACTCATAAAGTACATCAATTTTGATTCAAGCTAAGGGCATACAATATTGTCTAACAACCCAGATAGATGCTATCCTTAATTCATTGCCTCCTTCCTTTAATCCGTTCATCATGAACTATAACATGAACAAGTTGAATGTCAGTTTGCAAGAGCTCAGCAATATGTTGCAAAGAGCCGAAGAATTGATTAGAAAGGATGAGCTTGTAGCTATGCTTGTTGAAGCTAGCAAGACAGGCAAGAGAAAGAGGAAGGCAAAGAAGCCTCAGAAAAAAGCCACTAAGGGTAAGAAGTAGAAGAAAGACAAAGCATCGGATGCCTGTCACTTCTGCAAGAAGACCGACCATTGGAAAAGGAATTGTCCTGCCTACCCGGAATCCAAGAAAGGTAATTTTGAAACTTGTGTTATAGAAACCAATTTATTGGTAGCTTCTGCGTCCTGGTGTATTGACACCGGGGCTTCAACTCATGCGTATAACTCTCTACAGGGGTTCAAGGTAAGTAGAAGGCTGAGTGAAGGAGAAGTCAATCTCTACTTGGGGACTACTACAACTGTTGCCCAACTATACTTGGGGACTACTTCGGGACTACTACAACTCTTAAGTACCTTCGAAGGGCAAGAGAGTTTTGTCTAGTATTCGATAGTAATTCACTACAGATCCAAGGGTAAACCGATGCCGATTTTCAGTCGGATCCGGATGATAGAAAGTCTACATCTGTATATGTTTTCACGATAGGATCGTGTGTTGTTTGCTAGAAAAGCAGCAAACAGGGGTCCACTATAGACTCCACGACTGAGGCCGAGTACATTGCTGCAAGTGAGGTTGCCAAAGAAGCCGTGTGGATGAAGAAGTTCGTTCACGAGTTGGGAGTAGTTCTGTCCAGCACATCACCCATCCCATTGTTGTGTGACAACAATGGAGCTATTGCTCAGGATAAGGAGCTCGAGCCCACTCGAAGTTGAAGCACATCGAGAGGAAGTACCATGTACTAAGGGAGATTGTTGGTAGAGGGGAAGTCCTGATTCAGAAGGTAGCGTCAGCGGAAATGTAGTAAACCCATTGACAAAACCACTATCATAGAAAGTATTTGAGAAACATGTGGAAAGCATGGGACTACGGCTAGTACCTGATTGGACCTAAGTGCATGTGGGAGCTGTTAGACAGTTTTGTATGCCCTTAGCTTCAATCAAAATGATGTACTTTATGAGTTTATTGTAAATGAATAAAAGTGCATATTTGATTCATGTTCCCTTGGTATCTTTCTATGTAATTCCCATAAACTGAACACTTAATGAGACTCGTGTTAGTTTAGAATGTTCACAGCCAGTGGGTCGGTCTGGGGAGACCTATCCTGATAAGGCTGACACTGTGGTGCCACCAAGTCAGTTGGGGTGGCTTGTCTCAGCTGCAGGGGTGAGACCCTAGGCACATACAGTGTAGGATTAATTGAATCTTTGAACTAGACCAGATTTCCAGTATTGCCCTGGACCTTGGAGATTGATTGGCAAAACTGGAAAGTTACACCGGACCCCTAGACTCGATTACGATACTGCACTAGGTGTCGGATTAGGCTGTCTTTGATGTACCAATCAGTGAGATCCTTAGCGGGGGTCAAAACCTGGGTATGTTGGGACAGTCTAAGAATTCATCTGAGTGGATGAATATAGTGACAGGATCGGCCCCTTTGTCGAAAAAGGTAATGATCGGGGATGCATTCTCACTGATGGAAATCAAGACTGCCGGCAACCAATTTCAATCGTTAAGATTTGTTTTGCAAAATATATTTTATATGAGATATAAAAGTATATACATTATGGTTTCGAAATTATTTGCAAAAATGTTTTAATTCCTGGGATCCATATAAGAGAGAGTGCAATACTGTTCCTTGCAGCCGAGGAAGAGGTCCTCTCTTGTCGGGCAGTGTATGATCATTATGGGCTGAGAGGTTGAGTGTAAGACCATTGAGGATAATATCTGATGGGCTATTCCTGCATCTGCCCACAGTCCCTGGGTGTTACAAGGTGGTTTGGCCCAGGGACCACTTAGGGTAAGTGTTGGGCCCATAGAGCCCATTTGGTGGGTTTTAGGGGGTGCACTGTCCATAACAGAGTATTCGGCCAAGCCTTGTAACAAAGGCTAAGCTGAACCCATGTGGCTGATGTGTAGATCAATGTTTGGGTCCCACTCCATACAAGGAAGCCCAACTGGGCAGCAGTTTGAAGTGCTAAATGAATACAACCTTAAATGGGCCTTAAGCCCATTTCGAACTAGGCTAATTTGATTAGTCACTTAAGGGGCGAATTCTGAGATGGATCAGCTGATAGGATTGGGCCCACACCCTATCCACTTAGAGAATCCAAGATCTAAATAAGATTTAGATCTGGAAACTTCCTAATTAGATTAGGAGATGGCTGATCTAATATGTAGATAAGATAATGGTTATCCCTTATCTTAAAGGGACTTCTAATCCAGATATTATTTGGGTTAGCAACTCCTAATGGGATCAGGAGCTGGTCCCTTTAAGTCTATAAAAGGAAGAGGGGGCGGCAGCCTTTAGACATCAATCACAAGCAAGGAATAGATAGTCTTGTCTTCAGAGATAAAATCACAAAAGAGAGAATATGCACCTTGTAAATACTCTCTTGCCGCCTCTTTCCTGCAGCCACCACCTATGGCAGTTCAATCTCCAGTTCTTGGGAGAAATCAAGATTGGATCATGATTATCTTTTGGAGAAAAGATTGGTAGGAGTTGTATTCATAAGCCATCCAGGTGATTTTTGAGAAGGATCATGTTCTTATGGAAGAACATTGCTGATTCTGCTCCACCCTACACTGCGCCATCTTTAGTGGGAGCAGATTTTGGATCCTTCTTTGGGCATGAACACCTCCATTGGGAGATACTACTTCTCCGTATCAAGTATTATCTCTCCCTACTCATTTTGATTCAGATCTGGTTTAGTTTATGGTTCAAGAATGATCCTTGAAAATATGATTTTCTAAATAGGGAATTCGATAACCAGTTGAAGGGAGAGGTTTTTTTTTTTGAAATTTGCCCCCCTTTTCCACAATCTTTGGGCGTCCATGTGATGGATTTCCTATCCCTTCAGAATTGACAGGCATCTGGTGCTTTGTCTTTCTTTTGCTTCTTACCCTTAGTGGCTTTCTTCTAAGGCTTCTTTGTCTTCCTCTTTCTCTTGCCTTTCTTGCTAGCTTTAACAAGCATAGCCATAGGCTCATCCTTTCTAATTAGTTTTTTGGCTCTTTGGAACATATTGCTAAGCTCTTGCAAGCTGACATTCAGCTTGTTCATATTATAGTTCATAATGAATGGATTAAAGGAAGGAGGCAAAGAATTAAGGATAGCATCTATCTGGGTCGCAAGGTCTAGCCCGGATCCAAGAGCCTCCAATTCATTGATGTATCCCATCATCTGAAGACAATGGTCGTGAACTTGTTGGCCCTTGGTCATTTATGCAGTCATGAACTATTTCAAGACCTTTTGTCGAGTAGAACGATTCTGCTCTTCATACATTATCCTGAGACTATCCAATATGTCCTTGGCTAGTTTGATCTGATCGAACTGCCTCTATATTGGGTTGTCCAAGGAGGCAATGATGTAACACCGAGCAAGGGAGTTTTTCTTCTCCCATTCCTGATAGTCTCTCCTTCGGGCCTCAGAAGCCCTATCGTCCGAACGCTCCAGGGTAGGATTCTTTGCTACTTTATCTAGCTTTTCAGAAGCTAGGACCAGCATAAGGTTCCTGTACAAGTCGGCATATTTTGGACCCTTAAGCTTGTTTTCATCAAGAAACTTTGCAAATGATCCGTTTGACATTTTCTAATAAAAGAGCAAACATCAGTCCATAACCTATTTTAATTCATGTTCATTACATAGATATGGATTTTAATCTATGATCCATTTCCATTTATTCATCATGGAGATTTCCCTCCTTTCTCACTGACGGAGACTACGGGTTGTCTCTGGAAATGTGGGAAATCACATAGGGTGCATGTAGCTAACTGTTTCAGCTGCATAACACCACCACCTTTCTATGAAGGATCATATCCACTCATTATATGAGTTTTCCCTTTGACCTCTGTCAGACAAGGTTCAGAGCCGTTGTCAGGTAAACATTTCTGTCCAGTGAGTGCTTACCCATCATATTCGTGAATGCCAAGGTACCATGAGAGAGTTCTCACTTTTTGGTGAAGCCCCTCCCACATCGGTCTATGACACCCCTATCATCTTATGACACACTCACACAAGCCCAACAGCAAATGGATAGCCCATTATCTGGTGTGTTTCCTCATTACTGAAGGACCCGTCCTCATGCTAATGATGGAAGGCCTTTAGAGAGTTCATCATATGAATCTCCCTATCACATGCACTCATATAAGCTGGAGGGAACAGTTATTACGCCCTAGTTTGATATAGGTCAAACCAAAGTGATTCCCACTGTTTTTCATAAAGTCAGATTTCGGTGGGCCTTAATCGGCTAGGGTTCTACACGTAACCTCTTGATGAGGTGTGGGGCCCGCCACTGAGAGAGGTCATCCAATGACCAAAAGAGACATCATGGCGATGATGTGAATTCAGCCATGGTGTGCGCATGAGCCACTATCGATTAAGCATGGGTCAAGCACTTATGGCCCATGTACGCAGCACATCACACATCCATACATCTCATGTAGGGATAAATTGATTCAATCAATTAATCATCTGTAAGGCCCATTGGAAGCCCGTTTTAAATCCACAATATTAACCATTAATATTATCTAGGTATATGGGCTGAATTAGGGTCACGCAATTTGGCCCATATAGCTTTATCCTTTGAAGTGGGCTTTTGGCAGTTTTAACTATTTAAAACTGCGCCCTTACAGGTTCGGCCAAATTAACAATTTAATTAAATATCAATCCTCAGGCCCATTAGTGGGAAAATTAGGGCTGACTTTTTAGCTTTGATTAAACCCTAGATTTGGTCCAAACAGTTTGAACCAATCTTGGTTCGAATGGGTCTAGGGTTTGATCTTTAATTAAATCTTTAATTCAAGAAAATAATATGAAATTAAAGAACTGATAAAACAAAAGCAAGAATCAGTCAAAATGGGTTGTTCGCACAATCCATCCTGCAAAACAGAGGTTAGATCACAGATTGTAGTTTAACAAATTGCAAATCGCAGGTAGTGAATGTCCCATCTGCGAAATCTCCTTCCATGCGTTGCCATCTTTGATCCAAAATTAAATAGAAATGGAAAACCTAATTTCTATTATAATTAAATCAGATTGAATGCCTAATACATTGAGTCTAAAATTAAAAAAAAATATATTTACTGACCAAATGTAATAAATAAATCAAGAAAGTGCAACTCTTGTAGGTTCCCTGTGCAAACCAAGAAATTGATCTCCTCTTGTACGAACAACCCATAAATCAAGAGAATCATAAAGGACAGTTCTAAATAATAATCAGATTTATGTAAAATTAATTTCAGATTATTCACCCATTAATTTTGGGAACAAGTTTCCCAAAACCCATATCTACGAAATCGGGTAGAACGCCTTCTCCCCATTTACGCAGGTCCAGATCTGAAACAAATTGGTTCAAGATTTGAACCATGGCTCTAATACCACTGAAGGGATAGGATATCCATCACATGGATGCCCAAATCTTGCAGAATGGATTGGGCAAATTTCAAAAATTTCTCCCATCTTCATAGGGAATCGAATTCCCTATTTTAGAAAAATATATTTTTCAAGGATCAATCTTGAACCATTAACCAAACCAGATCTGAACCAAAATGAGTAAGAGGGAGGATGTACCTGATACAGAGAAAGAGTATTTCCCAATGATTGCGGAATAAGGGGCGAATTTCAAAAAATTTTCTCTCCCTTCAACTGGGAATCACATTCCCTATTTAGAAAATCATATTTTCAAGGATAAATCTTGAACGTTAAACTGAATCAGATCTGAACCAAAAGGAATGGGAGAGAATGATACCTGATACGGAGAAGCAATATCTCGCAACGAAGGTGTTCACGCCCAAGGAAGGATCCAAAGACTACTCCCACTGAAGATGGCGCAATGCAGGATGGAGCAGAATCAGCAATGTTCTTCCCCAAGAACTCCGTCCTTCGCAAGAAACAGTAGGATGGAACGTGAGCACAGCTTCCTTTTCAATGCTTTCCCAAAGAATTGATGTCAAGATCCAATCTTGACTTCTCCCACAGTTGGAGATCGAACTGGCAAATAGGGCGGCAAGAGCAGGGAGGCGGCAAGAGAGTATTCGCAGGGTGCAGAATTCTCTCTTCTTGATTTCAGCACTAAAAAAGGATCTGATGTGTTTCTTGGTCTCCCTCTCTAGGCTGCCGCCCCCTCCTTCCTTTTGTAAACTTTAAAGATCAGCTCCTAATCCCATTAGGAGGTGCTTATCCAAATCATATTTGGATCAGCCTTCTCTTCTAATGATAAGGATAAACCCTTATCTTATCTGCAGATTAGATTAGCTTTATCCTAATCTTATTAGGAGGTTTCTAGATCTGAATCACATTCAGATCTGGACTCTCTGAGTGGATAGGATTAAGACCCTATCCTAACTGCTAATCCATCTCAGAATTCGCCCCTTTAATTAACTAAATTAATAGCCCAGTTCGAAATGGGCTTTAGGCCCATTAAGCTTATGTACTCACTTAGCCTTCCTAACTGCTGCCCAGTTGGGCTTCCTTGTATGGCGTGGGACCCAAGCATTGATCTACACATCAGCCACATGGATTCGGCCCAGCCGTTGTTACAAGGCCTGGTCGAATACACTGTTAAAGACAGTGCACCCCCTGAAACCCATCAAATGGGCTCTATGGGCCCAACACTTACCTTAAGTGGTCCCTGGGCCAAGCCACCTTGTAACACCCAGGGACTGTGGGCAGATGCAAGATTAGCCCATCAGGTATTATCCTCAATGGTCTTACACTTATCCTCTCAGCCCATAATGATCATACACTGCCCGACAAGAGAGGACCTCTCCCTCGGCTGCAAGGAACAGTGCTGCACTCTCCACTTATATGGATCCCGGGAATTAAAACCCTTTTGCAAACATTTTAGAAACAATAATATATATACTTTTATATCTCATATAAAATATATTTTGCAAAACAAATTTCAACGGTTGAAATCGGTTGCCGGCAGTCTTGGTTTCCAACAGTGAGAGTGCATCCCCGATCATTACCTTTGTCCGACAAAGGGGCTGATCCTGTCACTATGATCACCCACTCAGATGAATTCTCAGATTGTCCCAACATACCCAGGTTTTGACCCCCGCTAAGGATCTCACTGATTGGTACATCAAAGACAGCCCGATCCGACACCTAGTGCAGTATCATAATCGAGTCTAGGGGTCGGGTGTAACTTTCTTGTTTTTCCCATCAATCTCCAAGGTCCAGGGCAATACTGGAAATGTGGTCTAGTTCAAAGATTCAATTAATCCCACACTGTATGTGCCTAGGGTCTCACCCTGGTAGCTGAGACAAGCCACCCCAACCGACTTGGTGGCACCATAGTGTCAGCCTTGTCAGGATAGGTCTCCCCAGACCGACCCACTGGCTGTGAACATTCAAAACTAACACGAGTCTCAATAAGTGTCCAGTTTAAGGGTAATACACAGAAACATACCAAGGGAACATGAATCAAATATGTACTTTTATTCATTTACAATAAACTCATAAAGTACATCAATTTTGATTGAAGCTAAGGGCATACAAAACTCTCTAACACTCCAATCAATCTTTTTCCCAAAAGATTGGTATCAAGATCAAATCCTGATTACTCCTATAGAGAGTAGGAGATCAAACTACTGGAGGCGACGGCTGCAGGATGGAGGCGGCAAGAGAGTATTCACAGGGTGCAGAATTTTCTCTTCTTGTGATTTTAGCTCTGAAGACAAGAGTATGTTGGTTGCATGTCTAAAGGCTGCCGCTCCCTCCTCCTTCATGCCCTCAATCTCTGTGGGAGTCTTGGGAGACATTCCCTTTGAGACAGTGATTCCATGCTTGAAATGAACATTTCCTTTCTTGGAGTTCTCCATGCTGTATCTCTTGACTATCTTGTCAATGTAAGAAAATTGGGATAATCCTATTATCCTTTTCGAATTATCTCTATAGAGTCGAAGACCTAGTATATACAAGGCTTTTCTAAGATCTTTCATGGAGAAATGCTGTGAAAGTCATACTTTCACTGTAGTCAACATTCCTACATCATTCCCAATGAGTAGAATGTCATCTACATACAGAACGAAGAATGTAACCTTATCCCCACTAGATTTCTTGTAAACACATGTCTCATCCAAATTTTGCTCAAAGTCAAACCTTTTGACGGTGGAGTCGAACTGGATGTTTCAACTCCTAGAAGTTTGCTTAATTCAATATATGGATCGATTTAATTTATATACCATGTGTTCCTGACCTGTAGTTATAAAACCTTGCGGTTGCTGCATATAGATATCTTCATTAAGATCTCCATTCAGGAATGAAGTTTTGACATTCATTTGCCAAATCTCATAATCATGGTACGCTGCTATAGCTAGCAGGATTCTAATGGATTTAAGCATGGCCACCAGCAAAAAGGTTTCCTCATAATCGATTCCTTCTTTCTAAGTGTACCATTTTGCCATAAGGCGAGCCTTGTAGGTCTCAAACTTACCTTCGGGGCCCTTCTTCCTCTTATAGATCCATTTGCAACCAATTGCTTTTACCACAGGGAGGGGATCTACCAATGTCCAGACTCTATTAGTCTCTATTGAGTCCACCTCAGCTCTCATGGCATCTACCCACTTCAAGGAATCTATGTCCAACATAGCTTTTGTATAAGTAATGGTATCCTCCTCACTGGTCATGGCTTCCCCCAAGTAACTATCTTGGTCATAGCCGAAACAAACTAGAGGCTTAGAAACCCAGGTAGATCTTCTAGGCTGGTCATTACTTGGAGCTTGTGGGACATATTCCACTACCCCTAAGCCCTTCTCATCAAGAACAACTTCTTGACGATGATTGTTCAGGATAATCCGATACAGCGACAGTTCGATCAAATCGAATTGTCCAAGGGTATATTGGATAGTCTGAGGACAATGTATGAAGAGAAGAATCATTCTACTCAGAAGAAGGTCTTGAAATAGTTCATGACCGTGCAGATGTCCAAGAACCAGCATGTTCATGACCATTGTCTTCGGATAATGGGTTACATTAATGAACTTGAGGCTCTTGGATCCGGGCTTGACCATGTCATAAAGGTGGACGCCATCCTAAACTCCTTGCCTCCTTTCTTCAATTAGTTTATCATGAACTATAACATGAACAAGCTGAATGTCAGCATCCAGGAACTCAACAATATGTTGCAGAGGGTCAAAGAATTGATTAAGAAGGATGAGCCCATTGCTATGCTTGTTGAAGCCAGCAAATCGAGCAATAAGAAGAGGAAGGCAAAGAGAAAGCCTCAGAAGAAAGCTGCTTAGTCTAAGAAGCAGAAGAAAGATAGGGCATCAGATGCTTGTCACTTCTGCAAGCAGACCGGCCATTGGAAGAGGAACTGTCATCGGTACCTGGAATCCAAGAAACAAAGTAATTTCTAAACTTGTGTCATAAAAACCAATTTTGTTAGTAACTTTTGCTTCCTGGTGTATTGACTCTAGGGCTTCGACTCATGCGTGTAACTCACTACAGGGGTTCAGGATAAGTAGAAGATTGAATGACGGAGAAGTAACTCTTTACTTGGGGACTTCTGCAAGTGTTGCAGCTACGGCTATAGGAGCTGTAGAGTTAATTTTTAGAGAAGGAATAATTATACTAAAATATTGTCTTTATGTACAGAATTTGAGAAGAAATTTGATTTCTGTTTCAAAATTATGTGTGAATGGATATTTTGTTCTTTTTAGTAATATGATTACTATTAAAAGAAATAAAAAACTCCTCGCATACGGAGAACTTGGGAATGGTCTCTATGTTCTTCATCATTCTCTAAAAATTAACATAGCTGAAACTACGTCAGATGACATCCCCAAGAAAAGAACTCGTGATACAGTTAATCTCACGTACTTGTGGCATTACCAACTTGACCATATTAACCTAGATCGTATCACAAGTTTGGTACAGGATGGTCCTTTAGATTTTCTAACTGTAGAGGATCTTTCAACTTGTGAACCTTGCCTTCGGGGTAAGATGATGAAATGACCATTTAATGGTAAGCCTGAAATATGTACATACATACATGCTTTACCTTATACATACTGATGTATGTGGTCCCATGAGTGTTAGGACACATAACCAACACGTTTATTACTCTCAGTGTGGTTATGTGTACCTAATGAGACACAAGTCTGAATCATTTGAAAAGTTTAACGAGTTTGGACAAGAGTTCAAGAAATAGTTAGGGAGAGAAATTAAGACCCTTCGATTAGATCAAGGTGGCGAGTATGTATCTAATGATTTTAGGGACTTCTTAAAGGTCAATGGGATAGTATCACAACTAGCTCCTCTTGCTACACCACAACTAAACGGTGTGTTAGAGAGGAGGAACTGGACTATATTGTATATGGTCCGATCACTTCTCGTACACTCAGAGTTGCCCACATCCTTCTAGGGTTACACATTAGAGATTGTGATATACGTGTTGAACCGGGTTCCAACCAAATCAATTCTGAAGACTCCCTATGAGCTTTGGACCGGTAAGAAACTAAGTGTAAGACACTTGAAGATTTGGGGTTGTCCGGTACATGTTATAAGAATGCGGACAAATTGGAATCTAAGACCAGTCGTTGCCTATTCGTAGGCTACCCCAAGGGCTCTATGGGTTACCTATTCTATGACCTAGGAGAACAAAAGGTGTTTTGGAGTCGAAATGCCCATTTCCTAGAGGATGATTACATCCTGAATAATCTGAAGGGATGAAATATCCATTGTATGGATGCCCGAATCTTGCTGAATAGAATGGGCGGATTTAAAAAATTTCTCTCCATCCTACTGGGAATTGTATTCCCTATTTTAGAAAATCATATTTTTCAAGGATCAATCTTGAACCAAGAACCGAACCCGATCTGAGCAAAAATAGTAGGAAAGGGATATAGCTGATACGGAGAAATAGTATCTCCCAATGGAGGTGTTCACGCCCAAGGAAGGAACAAAAACCTGCTCCAACTGAAATTGGCATAGTGTAGGATGGAGCAGAATCAGCAGCGTTCTTCACAAGAATCGGATCCTTCGTAAGAATTAGCTAGATGGCACGTGAGTACTACTTCCAATCAGCCCTTTCACAAAGGACTGATATCAAGATCTGATCTTGATCACTCCCACTGAGAATAGGAGATCAAATAGGCAAATATGGCGGCGGCAGTAAGGAGGCGACAAGAGAGATTTAGCGTAGTGAAACTGAATTCTCTCTTATATGATTTCAGCTCTGAAGACAGGATGTGAAGTGTGTCAAATGGCTGCCACCCCCTCCTCCTTTTATAACATTAAAGGGATCAGCTCCTAATCCCATTAGGAGTTGCTGATCCAAATCATATTTGGCTCAGAATTCCCTTCAAGTGATTAGGGTAAACCTTCATCTTATCTGCAAATTAGATCAGCCTTCTCCTAATCTCGTTATGAAGTTTCCATATATGAATCACATTTAGATCTGGACTCTCTGAGTGGATAGGATTAAGACCCAATTCTATCTGCTATTCTAATCTCAGAATTTGCCCCTTATTTAACTGATTAAATCAGCCCAGTTCGAAATGGGCTTTAGGTCCAATAAGGTTATGTCCTCACTTAGCCTTCCAAACAACTGCCCGGTTGGGTTTCCTTGTATGGCGTGAAACCCAAACATTGATCTATACATCTTCCACATGGGTTCAGCTCAGCCTTTTTTACAAGGTCTGGCCAAATACACTATTATGGATAATGCACCCCTAAAACCCATCACAAGGGCTCTATGGGCCCAACACTTACCCAAAGTGCTGCCTGGGCCAAGCCACCTTGTAACACCTAGGGATTGTGGGCAGATGCAAGATTAGCCCATCAGGTATTACCCTCAATGGTCTTACACTTAACCTTTTGGCCCATAATGATCAAACACTACTGACAAGAAGGACTTCTCCCTCGGTTGCAAAGAATAGTGTTGCACTCTCTACTCACATGGATCCCGGGAATTAAAACCTTTTGCAAACATTTAGAAATCGTAAGATATATACTTTTACATCTCATATAAAATATATTTTGCAAAACAAATCTCAACGATTGAAATCGGCTGCCAACAGTCTTGGTTTCCATTAGAGAGAGTGCATCCCCAATCATTCACTTTGTCTGACAAAGGGGTTGATCCTTTCACTATGATCACCCACTCAGATGAATTCTCAGACTATCCCAATATACCCAAGTTTTGAACCCCGCTAAGGATCTCTGATTGGCATATCAAAGATAACCCAATCTGACACCTAGTGCAGTATCATAATCGAGTCTAGGGGTCAGATGCAACATTCCAGTTTTCCCATCAATCTCTAAGGTCCAGGGCAATACTGGAAATCTAGTCTGGTTCAAAGATTCAATTAATCCTACACTGCATGTGCCCTAGGTCTCGCCCTAGCAGTTGAGACAGGCCACCCCAACATTTGGTAGCACACTAGTGTCAGCCTTGGCAGGATAAATCTTCCTAGACGTATCCAACGGCGGTGAACATTCTAAATTAACATGAGTCTCATGAGTGTCCAGTTTAAGGGCATACAACTGTCTAACAATTCCCACTTGCACTTAGGTCCAATCTAGTACAAGCCTGAGTCCCATACTTTCCATGTGTTTCTCAAACACTTTCTGTGTCAGTGGCTTAGTCAATGGGTCTGCCACATTCTCCGCTGATGCTACCTCTCAACATCAACCTCCCATTGTCACACAACAGTGGAATGGGTGATGTTCTGAATTCCAAATTCAGGAATGAACACCTTCATTCATAAGGTAGCCTCACTTACGGCAATGTGTTTGGCTTAGGTTGTGGACTATTAATTTGCTACTTAGGAACCCTGTTTGCTGACATTCAAGAAACAACACACGATCCTATCGTGAAAACATACCCAGATGTAGACTTTCTATCATCTGGATCCGATTGGAAATCAGCATTAGTATACCCCTGGATTTGTAGTGACCTACCATCGAATATCAGACAAAACTCTTTTGTCCTTCGGAGGTATTTAAGTATGTTTTTTACAGCAGCCCAGTGCTCCTGCCCTGGGTTGGCCTGAAATCTGCTTACCACACTTATTGCCTGAGCAATGTGAGGACGAGTGCACAACATAGCTTACATGATGCTCCCTATGGCTGAGGCATAGAGAACGTCTTTCATGCCCTCAATCTCCTCAGAGGTCTTGGGAGACATCTTCTTGGAGAGAGTGACTCTGTGCCTGAAATGAGCATTTCCCTTCTTGGAGTTCTCCATGTTGTTTCTCTTGACATTTTTGTCAATGTAAGCAAATTGAGATAATCCTATTATCCGCTTAGATCTATCTCTATAGAGTCGAAGACCTAGTATATAGGAGGCTTCTCCAAGATCTTTCATGGAGAATTGCTGTGAAAGTCACACTTTCACGGTAATTAACATTCCTACTTCATTCCCAATAAGTATAATGTCGTTTACATACAGAACCAAGAATGTAACCTTGTCCCCACTACTCTTCCTGTAAACACAGGGCTCATCCGGATTCTGCTCAAAGTTAAACGTTTTGACAGTAGAGTCAAATCAGATGTTCCAACTCCCAGAAGTTTGCTTAAGTTCATATATGGATCTATTTAGTTTACATACCATGTATTCCTGACCCACAGCTATGAAGCCTTGCGGCTGCTGCATATAGATATCTTTAGTAAGATCTCCATTTAGGAACACAGTTTTGACATCCATTTGCCAAATCATATAGTCATGGTATGTTTCTACAGCTAGCAGGATCCTAATGGATTTAAGCATGGTCACAGGCGAAAAGGTTTCCTCATAATTGATGCCCTCTTTCTGAGTGTACCCTTTCGCCACCAAACGAGCTTTGTAGGTCTCAACCCTACCATCAGGGCCCTTCTTCCTCTTGTAAATCCATTTGCAACCAATTGCTTTTACCCTAGGGGGCGTATCTACTAGAGTCCAGACTCCATTGGTCTCCATTGAGTCCATCTCATCTTTCATGGCATCTACCCACTTAAGGGAGTCTATATCCAACATAGCTTCCGCATAAGTAACGGGATCCTCCTCACTAGTCAAGGCTTTTCACCAAGTAACTATTCTAGTCATAACCAAAATGGACTGGTGGCTTGGATACCCGAGTAGATCTTCTAGGTTGGTCGCTACCTGGAACTTGTAAGACATCTCCCACTACATCTGGGCTCTCCTCATCAAGAACGATTTCATGACGATGATTGTCTAGGATGTAATCATTTTCCAAGAATTGTGCATTTTGACTACAGAACACCTTTTGCTCACTTGGGTCATAGAAAATGTAACCTACAGAGCCTTTTGGGTAGCCTACAAATAGTCAACGACTGGTCTTGGATTTCAATTTGTCTAGACTCGTTCTTTTAACGTGTGTTGGACAACCCCAAATCTTCAAGTGTCATACACTTGGTTTCTTTCCTGTCCAAAGCTCATAGGGAATCTTCGGAATTGATTTGGTTGGAACTCGGTTCAACACGTATATTGCAGTCTCCAATGTGTATCCCTAAAAGGATGTGGGTAACTTTGAATGAACGAGAAGTGACCGGACCATATCCAATAAGGTCTTATTCCTCCTCTCTAAGACACCGTTAAGTTGTGGTGTAGTAGGTGGAGCCAACTGTGATACTATCCCGTTGACCTTCAAGTAGACCCTGAATTCATCAGAGAGATACTCGCCACCTCGATCCAATCGTAGGGCCTTAATTTCTCTCCCTAACTATTTTTCGACTCTTTTCTGAACTCTTTGAAATTTTCAAAGGATTTAGATTTATGTCTCATTAGGTACACGTAACCATACTGGGAATAATCATCGATAAATGTAATAAAGTACATGTGTTGGTTACGGGTCCTAACACTCAGGGGACCACATACATCGGTACGTATAAGGTCAAGCGTGCCTGTACATCTTTCAGGATTACCGTTAAATGGCCTCTTTGTCATCTTACCCTAAAGGCAAGGCTCACAAATGGGAAGATCTTCTATAGTTAGAAAATCCAAAGGACCATCCTTTATCAGTTTTGTGATTCGGTCAATACCGATATGGCCAAGTCAGTAATGCCACAGGCACATGGGATTAACTGTATCATGTATTCTTTTCATGGGGATATCAGCCGACGTAGTTTCGGCTATGTTAGTATCTAGAGAAGGATGTAGAACATAGAGACCGCTCTCCAGTTCCCCATATGCGATGAATCTGTTGTTTCCTTTAATAGTAATCGTATTACTGAAAATGAAAGAATATCCATCCGCACACTATTTTGAGACAGAAATCAAATTACTTCTTGAATTTTTGCACAAAAAGACAATCTTTAAGTATAATGGATCCTTCTCTAAAAAATAAATCTACGGTTCCTATCGCCGTAGCTACAACACTTGCAGAAGTCCCCAAGTAGAGCATCACTTCACCTTCATTCAGCCTTTTGCTTACCTTGAACCCCTGTAGTGAGTTACACGCATGAGTTAAAGCCCCGGAGTCAATACACCAGGACGCAGAAGCCACCAATAAATTGGTTTCTATGACACAAGATTCGAAATTACCTTTCTTGGATTCTAGGTACTGAGGACAATTCCTCTTCCAGTGGCCGGTCTGTTTGCAGAAGTGACATGCATCCGATGCCCTATCTTTCTTCTGCTTCTTGGATTTGGTAGCTTTCTTCTGAGGCTTCTTTTCCTTCATCTTTTTCTTGCCTAATTTGCTAGCTTCATCAAGCATTGCCATAGGCTCATCCTTTCTAATTAAATCCTCAGCTCTCTACAACATGTTGCTGAGTTCCTGGACGCTGACATTCAGGTAGTTCAAATTCTAAATCATTATGAATAGGTTGAAGGAAGGAGGCAAAGAGTTAAGGATGGCATCCACTTGTGTGCCAAGATCAAGCCCGAATCCAAGGGCTTCAAGTCCATTGATATAACCCATCATCCAAAGACAATGGTTGTGAACCTGTTTCCCCTTGGACATTTAAGCGGTCATGAACTGTTTCAAGACCTTCTGCCGAGTAGAACGATTCTACTCTTTGTACATTGTCTTTAAACTATGCAATATGTCCTTGGCCAATTTGATCTGATTGAACTGCCTCTATATCGGATTGTCTAGGGAGGCAATGACACAACAATGGGCTAGGGAGTTTTTATCCTCCCAATCTTGGAATTCCCTCCTTCTGGCCTCAGAAGCTCTGTCGCTCGGAAGCTCTGGGATAGGATTTTTGACTACCTTATCCAATTTTTTAGATGTTAATTTAGAATGTTCACAGCCATTGGATAGATCTGGGAAGATTTATCCTGATAAGGCTGACACAAATGTGCCGCCAAGTTGGTTGGGGTAGCGTGTCTCAGCTGCTAGGGTGAGACCTGAGGTACATGTAGTGTAGGTTTATTTGCAACCTTGAACTAGGCCAGAATTCCAGTATTGCCCTAGTTGGCAATTAGTTGGCAAAATTGGAATGTTACACCTGACTCCTAGACTCGATTATAATACTGCACTAGGTGTCGGATTAGGCTGTCTTTGATAAACCAATCAGTGAGATCTTTAGAGGGGGTCAAAATCTAGGCATATTGGGATAGTCTGAGAATTCATCTGAGTGGGTGATCATACTGACAGGATCAACTCCTTTGTCAGACAAAGTGAATGATCGGGGATGCACTCTCTCTGATGAAAACCAAAGCTGTCGACAGCCGATTTCAATTGTTGAAATTTGTTTTTTGCAAAGTATATTTATATAAATATATATATATATATATATATATATAATATGGTTTCAAAATATTTGCAAAAGGTTTTAATTCCCGGGATCCATGTGAGTAGAGAGTGCAACAATGTTCCTTGCAGCCAAGGGAGAGGTCCTTTCTTGTCGGGTAGTATTTGATCATTATGGGTTGAGAGGTTAAGTGTATGACCATTAAGGGTAATGCCTGATGGGCTGATCTTGCATTTGCCCACAGTACCTAGGTTTTTATAAGGTGGCTTGGCCCAGGGACTACTTAGTGTAAGTGTTGGGCCCATTAAGAGCCCATGGTGATGGGCTCAAGGGTTCACTGCCCATAACAGTGAATTCGACCAGGCCCTGTAACAGAGGCTAGGCTGAACCCATGTGGCTGATGTGTAGATCAATGTTTGGGTCCCACACCATACAAGGAAACCCAACTAGATAGTAGTCTGGAAGGTTAGTGAGCATATTAAATTAATGGGCCTAAACCCCAATTCGAACTGATCTAATTTTATTAGTTAAAGAAGGGGGCGGATCTAGGATTTGGATCAGCAAATAGGATAGGGAGTTATCCCTATCCACTCAGAGAGTCCAGATCCAAATGCAGATTTGGAATTGGAAACTCCTAATAAGATTAGGAGGGCTGATCTAATCTACAAATAAGATAAGGGCTTATCCTTATCTCTTAAAGAGAAGTCCTGATCCAAATACAAATTTGGATTAGGAAACTCCTAATGAGATTAGGAGCCCTCTTTAAGGCTATAAAAAGAGGAGGAGGGCGAACCTCCATTCATATCATCACAACAGATCTTAGATCACAGAAAGAGAGAAGATAGATACAGTAAGACTGCGCCATCTTCTACTCTTGTGCCCTCCTCCTATTGCTGCCATTGTCAATTCGATCTCCACTGTAGGAGCGATCAAGAAGTGCTCTTGATATCAGTTTTTGGAGAAAAACTGATTTGAAGTCGTGCTCACATACCCTCCATCGAATTCTTGCTAAAGGATTCGGTTCTTGTGAAGAATCTGCTGATTCTGCTCCACCCTACATTGTGTCATCTTCAGTGGGAGCAGTCTTTGGAGTTTTCCTTGGGTGTTAACACCTTCATTGGGAGATATTGTTTCTTTGTATCAGGTACCTCCCTCTCCTACCTTTTGGTTTCAAATCTGGTTCGGTTCTTGGTTCAAGATTTATCCTTAAAAATGCAGATTTTCTAAAACAAGGAATGCGATTCCCAGATGGGAGAGAGAGAAATTATTTGAAATTGCCCTACCACCCTACAAGGTTTGGCCATCCATGAAGGGATGAGAGATCTATCGTATGGAAGCCCAAATCTTACGGAATATAAGATGGCGCAGTGTAGGATGGAGTAGAATCAGCAACGCTCTTCAAAAGAACCAGATCCTTCGAATAATCAACTGGATGACACATGAGCACAACTTCCAATCAACCCTTTCACAAAGGACTGATATCAATATCCAATCCTAATCACTCCCACTGAGAAGAGGAAATCGAACTAGCAGATATGGCAGCAGTAGGATGGAGGCAGCAAGAAAGAATTTTTGCAGAGGTGTTGAATTCTTTCTTCTATGATTTCAGCCCAGCCTTTGTTACAAGGCATTTCCGAATAAACTCTTATGGATAGTGCACCCCGTGAAACCCATCACATGGGCCCTATGGGCCCAACACTTACCCTAAGTGACCCCTGGGCTAAGCCACCTTGCAACACCCAGGGACTGTGGGCAGATGCAAGATTAGCCCATCAGGTATTACCCTTAATGGTCTTACACTTAACCTCTCAATCCATAATGATCAAATACTACCTAACAAGATAGGACCTCTCCCTCGGCTGCAAGGAACAGTCTTGCACTCTCTCAAGTATGGATCCCGGGAATTAAAACCTTTTGCAAACATTTTGAAACCATAATTTATATACTTTTATATCTTATATAAAATATATTTTACAAAACAAATCTCAACGATTGAAATTGGCTGCTGGCAGTCTTGGTTTCCATCAGTGAGAGTGCATCCCCGATCATTACCTTTGCCCGACAAAGGGGTTGATCCTGTCACTATGATCACCCACTCAGATGAATTCTCAGACTATCCCAACATACCCAGGTTTTGACCCCCGCTAAGGATCTCATTGATTGGCATATCAAAGACGACCCAATTCGACACCTAGTGCAGTATCATAATCGAGTTTAGGGGTCAGGTGTAACTTTCCAATTTTGCACATCAATCTCCAAGGTCCAGGGAAATACTAGAAATCTGGTCCAATTCAATGATTCAATTAATCATACACTGCATGTGCCTTGGGTCTCACCCTTGCGGCTGAGATAGGCCACCCTAACATTTAGTAGCACACCAGTGTCAGCCTTGGTAGGATAAATCTCCCCAGACTTATCCAACGGCTGTGAACATTCTAAACTAAAACAAGTCTCATAAGTGTCCAGTTTAAGGGTATTACATAGAAACACACCACAAGAACATGAATCAAATATGTACTTTATTCATTTACAATAAATTCATAATGTACATTAATTTGATTGGAGCTAAGGGCATACATTGTTTAACAGCTCCCACTTGCACTTAGGTCCAATCTGGTACAAGCCGGAGTCCCAAACTTTCCACGTGTTTCTCAAACACTTTTGTGTCAGTGGCTTAGTCAATGGGTCTACCACATTCTCCGCTGATGCTACCTTTTATCATCAATCTCCCATAGATCCAGTGTTGTCACACAACAGTGGAATGGGTGATATGCAGAATTCCAAATTCCATAATGAACACCTTCATTCATAAAGTAGCCTCACTTGCGGCAATGTATTCATCTTCAGTTGTGGAGTTTGTCGTTGACCCCTGTTTGCTGCTTTTTTAGCAAACATCACATGATTCTATCGTGAAAACATACCCAGATGTAGACTTTCTATCATCTGGATCTGATTGGAAATCGGCAGCAGTATACCCCTGGATCTGTAGTGAGCTACCATTGAATACCTGACAAAACTCTTTCATCCTTCGAAGGTACTTAAGTATGCATTTCATAGCAGTCCAGTGCTCCTACCCTAGATTGGCCTGAAATCTGCTTGCCACACTCACTACCTGAGCAAAGTCAGGATGAGTGCACAGCATGGCATACATGATGCTCCCTAAGGCTGAGGCATAGGGAATGTCTTTCATGCCCTCAATCTCCTCAGAGGTCTTGGGAGACATCTTCTTGGAGAGAGTGACTTTGTGCCTGAAAGGAACATTTCCTTTATTGGAATTCTCCATGCTGTATCACTTGACAATTTTTCCAATGTAAGCAAATTGGGATAATCCTATTATCTGCTTCGATCTATCTCTATAGAGTCGAAGACCCAGTATATAGGAGGCTTCTCCAAGATCTTTCATGGAGAATTGTTGTGATAGCCATACTTTCACTGTAGTCAACATTATTACATCACTCCCAATGAGTATAATGTTGGCATGCTATCGTAGGCACCCAAAAATAAACCTCTACTCATAAAGATGGAATGTAGTAGTGCGAGTAGGGATCATTCTCACAAAGAGTATCTAACGCAAATTATCTGCTATGCCAATCAAAGATGGAGGGGGTGTATGTAACAAAAATCAGATTTAAAATAAGGAAAATCAGAATGAATAAAAAATGCAATTTAGATGAGAATTTAGGTAACTTTGAGTGCTGAAATTAATCAAGGAACAAATCTTGGTCTAGGATAGAATCCACCATCCGAATTACACTACTACTCATCAATGCAAAGATAAATCAATTCAGACTTTGAATATTCATCGTAGGAATTAATTTCCTGCATCTTCCTCCTATCAGTTAATCGGAAAACATGCGATCCTCTTAACCCTTACTACTGAACAACCCCTAAACAAGCATTAAAGATTTAATCCAGTAATAGCATTAAACATTAGAGATCAATGAAGCTAAACAACACAAGCACAAGCGGTTGCATTTAATTCAGTCGACTGTTCTTCATAGGATTTAACAATTTTTGACGTAGCAAATCATTAAACGCTAATTGCTTCACAGATTAGAGGGATCAAATAGTTACGGATTTGATATCTAATCTAGGAATAAATAGTAATGAATAATAAACTAGTAGGCCTTCATAGAAATCAAACGAAACAATCATAGATATAAACATAGAAGAACATTCGATATCCAAAGCATGAATTAAACAATAAAAACCAAATTAGATCTCACTGTTTGGTGGATTTTGAGGCTTCTGCTTCCTTCGACCAAGTGCAAGAGTTTTAGCCACTCATGGTCATGGTAAAACTCCAAGAAAATCAGAGAATGAAGAAGAGTGGCGAAGAGAAGAGAAGAGGAGAGAAGAGAGGTTCGGCTGCTCCCAATCTGCCTTCCATCCTTCTAGGGTTTTCTCCTCTTATCTACTTCCCCCAAGAGAAGCCTACAAAATCTCCTAAAATTCCTCTAAGTCAATCTACAAGTCTGGCTTATCTAGGAAAGACTTAGAAATAAGATAAAGCAATGTTCTTGTGTGAGTGGGAGAGTGATGAAATCACGGATGAAAGCTTCAAGGCTAAGGAATGTCTTTAACACGTCACTAGTGCAGTTGCAGAGAATTCGGGCCCAATTTTGATCTCGATTCAGTCCGAATCTATCAAAACTCAAAACATGAAATTGTAGAAATTTTCCTTATCTTTCTAATGCATCTTGAATCATCTCAATCGGGGTCTGGATGAGAGAATTATGCTCCATCTATCACACAACACCGAAACTGTGTAAAATGACTCGATTAGACTTGTTTCTCACCTAACCCCTCATTTCGTGCCTTAAACCAAAATATGAGAATTATGAGTGTATTTGGGCATAAAGTAAATATAAAAGACTAAATATTAAAGGAGAAAAATATGATATTTTTCATTCTCATCAAATCCCCCCACACTTAAACCTTGCCTATCCTCGGGCAAGACAAAACTTAAGCCACTAAACAAACTATTCTACCAATCTTTAAACTCAATCTTCCTTCATCTTTTTCCACAAATGTTCTAGGTTAATTATTGCAAACCGTTAAATCAATATGACCAGGTTATACATGACTCAGCCATCAACCAATCGAATTTCTGCTACTACAAACCAGGTAGTAAACTAGGGAAAATATTTTTATCTCCTCTCTCTCTCTCCCTTCTTTTTTTCTTTTTTTTTTGATCCACTCTCTTTTTCCTTTTCCTCTCCTCGGTGGAAGTGAGTGCATTTTATGTTCCATCTCACTTTCCGGACTTAGTCAGTGGGTGCATTTTATGCTCCATCCCAATTTTAGGACTTAGTTAGTGGGTGCATTTTATGCTCCATCCCACTTTTCGAATTATTTGGTCAATAGGTGCATTTTATGCCCCGTCCTACTGATTGAATTGCTGGCTAGTAAGTGCATTTTATGCTCCATCCTACTATTGAATTGCTTGGTTGGTAGGTGCATTTTATGCTTCGTCCTACCAATTGAATTGCTTGGTAAAATATTTACCCTATTTACTTAAAACTAGATTTAGGACTAGCTTAAAAAGGGAGTGGCCTCAGGTGAATCCTATATTCTCTAATCATATTTCTATACCAAATTCACAAGAGTTGTCCTAGAACACTGTTTTAATTGATTCCCAAAAGAGTTGAGTTTTTTTTTTCGAACAAATGCAGAAAAACACAACCTAAATTAAATTGTGAAACGCAACCTAAATTCTAACCTAAATCCCCTCCCCCTCACTTAAAACTTACATTGTCCCCAATGTAGGGTAAAATGTAAAGAAAGGGCAAAAACAACTAAACTATCAATGCAAAAACAAAAAGAAGAGAAAAAGAGAAAGAAAACTTCCCCTTTTCTAATCAGCATAAACTGGATCCTCTAACTCTTGTGGTTGCAACTGCTGGTTCTTTCCCCTTCCATCCATCATGGGTGGGTTCAACCTTCTTTGTGGTTGACAGGAAGGTTTTGCTTGCTCTTCAAGTAAGATGCGATGTATGCATGTAGACGGGTTGCTTTCTTTGATATCCGCAATCGTCCAACCAATAAGAACCTGCACAAGCTTCTCTTCTTGTGGTGCGCTAAGGCTACTAGAGATGATCACCAGTAATGTCTCCCGTCTCAAAGGAATACATACTCGGGGGCTTGCAAAACAGAGGGTAAAGGTCTCATATCAGAAATCAGCAATATAACATAAGGAGCATTACCTGACTATGGTAAGTCTAGAGAATCATCTAATGCTGCAACAGTTTCCTACAAATCAGCATTCAACATTGGCTACTTTTTCTCAAGATGTTTACTAATGGAAGCTTTTAATCCATCCCTCCCTTCGAGCTCAAAGACCTCCTGTGACAAAGAGTCAATCATCATCAATAGGATATTTCATGGCATCATAAATATTAATGTTAACAATTTCACCATCAAATTCCATGGTGAGTGTGCCATTATGGACATCTATCTTAGTCTTGGATGTCTTTAAGAATGGTCTTCCTAGCAAAATAGGAGTGGTTTGATCACCATTATCCATATCAAGCACATAAAAATCAGTAGGAAAAACCAAATCATTAACTTTTACAAGAACATCCTCAAATACACCCTTAGGATAGGCATTAGATCTATCAGCTAATTGAATCTCAACACCAGTTTTATTTAAAGGTCCAAGTTTCAAAGAAGCATATATAGAATATGGAATGACATTAATAGAAGCTCCTAAGTCTAACATGGCCTTCTCAATTCTAGTGTTACCTATCATGCAGGGGATAATGAACATACTTGGATCTTTGCACTTTGTAGGGAGTTTTCTTTGAATAACTAGAGAAGCATTCTCCCCTACTCTCACATTTTCGCATCCTTTTAGTTTTTGTTTCCTCTTATGTGTACACAACTCTTTCAGAAATTTAGCATAATGAGGTACTTGTTTAAGAGCATTAAAAAGGGGGGTATTTGCCTCGCATCTACGAAAAGTTTCATAAAATTCTTTGAACTGTTCATCTTTCCTTGTTCCTACTAAACCGTTAGAAAAAGGAGGTACCGGTTTATAATAAAAAGGGGAGGAAACTTAGGCTTAGGTACTTCATCATCATCGGAAACGATGTCTTTCTCCTTTCGTTGATTCGACACTGTGGGTGCTGCTCTTGCTGGAATTTAAACTCTTTACCCCTTCTCAAAAATGATGGCACTTACATTTTCCTTTGGATTCACAGCCGTTTGAGAGGGTAATTTCCCCGAACTCTGTGCCTCTAATCGACTAATTGCCATTGCCATTTGGCCCACTGATTGTCCAAACGTTGGATACTGGCCCTTGTCTCCTGCTAAAATTGTTGTCTCCTGTTGAAATAACAATGTATTAGTGGCAAGTGATTTAACAATATCCTCTAAAGACATACCTAAATCAGAAGTTTGGGCTAGCTATTGTCTAGGGGGGTGCGGCTGATATTGCTGGAAAGTTTGGCGGTTTTGTGGATTCCCATAGCTTAGATTGGGGTGATCTCTCCATCCTAGATTATATGTGTTTGAATAGGGATCATATTTCCTTTGTGGTTGCCCTGGAAAACCACCTACCTCATTTATTTGATCGACGGGCTCCTCTTGAAGAGTTGGGCACATATTAGTTGGATGCTCTACTGTCAAACATATCCCACAAGCCTTCATCGTTTGCATGTTACCTACAACCATTTGTTGGACAAGAGAGGATAGACTTGAAATTTGTTGTTCTAGGTAAGATATATTTACCTTGTTAGCATGCTTTGCTGGACGGTTGAGCCTACAGCTGAACTGTTGAGAGTTGACCACATATTAGCAATCAAATTTCTCATGGGCTCGGGGATTTTATCCACTAAAGCCCCTCCACTAGCAGCATTGATCATGCTTCTATCAGTAGGTTGAAGTCCCTCATAAAAATATTGAATAAGTAGTTGTTCGCTGATTTGATGATGGGGACAACTTGCACATAACTTCTTAAAGCGTTCCTAGTATTCATGTAGGGACTCCCCGTTGTATTGCCTTATTCCACAGATTTCTTTTCTGATATTGGTCACCCTTGAAGCTAGAAAGTAGTTTTCTAGGAAGAGCTTCTTCATCTTGTTCTATGTGGTAACACTCCCGGAAGGTAGATAATAGAGCCAATCCTTAGTTGAATCCTTCAGACAAAACGGGAAGGCCCTCAATTTGATTTGATCTTCAGTTACCCCCATGGGTTTCATCCTCGTGCATATGACATGCAGCTCCTTCAAGTGCTTGTGATGATCCTCACCTGCAAGACCATGAAAAATGGGTAAGAGATGTATCAATCCAGATTTTAATTCAAAATTAACTTCAACATTTAAAGTAGGAAAAGTTATGCATAAGGGTTGTTGATTTAAGTCTGGTGCAGCAACCCCTTTCAAGGTTCGATTTCCGATCATGATGTCCTCTTCTCTCAAATTAGATCCACTAATAGATAGAGATTCGAAGGCTGGATCGTTCTCCTCAGAATGACTCCGAGCTTCCTACCTTAACCTGCGCAAAGTCCCTTTTATTTTCGGATTGAACTGCAAATCACCTTTCTTAGAGTATCGAGTTACAGGCATAAATTGAGGAAAACCTAATAAACCCTAAACAACATACCATAAAACAAAATAAAAATAATAAAAAAATACCAATAAAAATCTAGAACGACTAAACAAATAAATAAATGAATAAAATAGAAAATAATCTATGCTAAAACACAAACAATCAAAACGATCTACAGAAAAAGGGAATTTTTTTTTTCAAAAATTTTGAGAACTAAACAATGATCACGAGAAGCACAAAACTGATTAGAATACTCCTCGGCAACGGTGCCAAAATTTGGCATGTTGTTGTAGGCACTCAAAAATAAATCTCTACTCGTAAAAATGGAATGTAGTAGTGTGAGTAGGGATCGTTCCCATAGAGAGTATCTAACCCAAATTATATGCTACACGAATCAAAGATGGAAGGGGTGTATGTAACAAAAATCAGATTTAAAATAAGGAAAATCAGAATTAATAAAGAATGCAATTTAAATGATAATTTAGGTAACTTCGAGTGCTGAAATTTTTCAAGGAACAAATCTTGGTCTAGGATAACATCCACCATTAGAATTACACTACTACTCATCGATGCAAAGATAAATCAATTCAAACTTTGAATATTTATCGTAGGAATTAATTTCTTGCATCTTCCTCCTATCAGTTAATCGGAAAATACATGATCCTCTTAACCCTTACTACTGAACAACCCCTAAATAAGCGTTAAAGATTTAATCCAACAATAGCATTAAATATTAGAGATCGATAAAGCTAAACAACACAAGCACAAGCAGTTGCATTTAATTTAGTCAACTATTCTTCCCAGGATCTAACAATTTTTGACGCAGCAAATCATGATTAGCCTTGTTTCCCTCCTGTCGCCTTCTTGCTTGCCCTGAATCGAAAAACAAGAGTAATGAGCCCAATTAAGTGTTAATTAAGTGTAAAAGAATGAATATTTAGAAATAAAAATATAGTAATTTTATTCATTTCATTTCTCTAAAGAATGAGAATAATAGAACCTTGTTTCTGGGTTATCTTTGCTTTATTATTAAGTGCAGTAGTATTAAAGAGGAGTGGATTTAAAAATTTCATGGATCTTTTATTTGCGACGATGCTCCATGTTTGCAGCGGAAGACTTTTACAAGGTTGCAGAAATCTGAGAGGTGGGGGCGGTTCGACATTTGGAGAGAGAGGACTTTGAACTCGAGAGGGAGAACTGGGGTAGGGGTGAAAGTAAATAAGGGAGAGATTTGAGAGGTGGGGTTTTAGGTATTTCAAATTTTTTAGGGTGTAGACGTCTGTTAATGGTCTTGACTCCGTTAAGTCTAATAGTTGTAAGCAAGAATGTTGTGGCACAAATTCATTTGCAGTTGTAGAATTTTTTTCTCCAAACATGCATGAATGCAGAGGATGTGAGCTCAAATTCAGGTGTGGCAAGGATTACTTGTCTCCAGCTTTTTCCTAGGATTTGGTTTTGTTTTCTTCGTTAGACGAACTAAAACATAAATTTTCTTCACATTGTTCTATAGATAAATTGTCTCATAGTTCCTTAGCATATACTTATACAAAGGTTTTTCCTTTTTTTGGTGATGAATGCCCTTTTTTAATTAACTTAATGGAGATTTTTTTTCTTTTCCGACGATTTCACAGGTGAGATAGCAGAAGTATTTTTCAACGACAAGCAATGGAGTTATGTTTGGGTTAGTTACGTTTTAAAGGAAAATGGCAAAAAATACAAAAATAAAACAGAAAAAAATAGAGCAAGTTTAAGGGGTATTTTAGTAATTTAATGCCTTCCGTTATTTAATTTAACGGCTGAAGGGTATTTGTCCGTTGGGCCAACGTAAAATTTCAGGGGGTATTTGTCGCGAAAAAAATTGCCGGGATCTTTGTCACTGACCATGGGGATCTTTGTAATTTACCCCTTTATTTATCAAAAGAAAAGAAAATTGATTTGAGCTTCAATTCTAAATTCCAATTATATTTCCGCGAGAGAAAACCAGAAAGCAGCAGAGAAATGGCCGCCATCACCAGCGCAGTGATTGCTATAGCTGCAGTGATTCTTGGCTGGATTACAATTGAGATCGCCTGCAAGCCCTGCCTTGAGAAGGGAAGGGAAGCCATAGATCGCTCCCTAAATCCCGATTATGATCCCGACGAAGACAACCCAAATCAATCCATTCGTGCTCCTCTCAACCCCAATACAAATGTGGATCCAGTCATAAATGCAAAAGATGGTGCCGTTGCTGCGACGTCCACCACCACTATCAAGATCGTCTGAGCATATCCTAGTTCTCTCCTTTGATCTGGTGTGTGATACGCAAAACGCCTTATTCCATACTACGTTTGTCCTGAGTTTATGTTTTCTGTCAAATGGATTTTAGATATGGTGTTGCTTTAGATTGCTAAATGAAATCGTACAGAAATCGTGCATCATCAGACCAGCAATTTCTCGCTTGCCTTCTGCTGCAATTTCAATCTTCACACAATTATAAATAACTGATGTTATTCATTAGACAGCATTGCAGTTTTTCCTTAGGTAGCAAATGGAACATTACGCTTTCATCCCAAAACAATGCCATTTGTGCAGAAATCTTTAACTCTGTTATGTTAGAGCCCATAATTCTTTGGTATTAACATCAAAAGGCCTAACCAAGATCAAATTATTAAATTGTATTAACTAAACTTACTTGGTTTTGGGTTCTGCTATTGAAATTTCAAAATGAAGTTCGGCTTCGGTCAGTGCAAGCCGAGCTTTTCAAAATGGGAATATTTATCAAAGAAAAATCAAAATGGGAATTGTTGCAGCATATTTCATTCAGCTACTCCATCCTCCTGAATCTTTGCACCTTGGTTGCCAGCATCAAGGTCAATATGGTCTTGTGCTTCTTCATCAGTACCTTATCATCTCCATCTGCATGGAGAAAAAAAGGTAACAATGTAGAGGTAATCTCTAAAAAGCAGAACATGCCCATCCAGAAAGTGGGAGACATACCCTTACAGAAAGTGGATCCATTTGGTGTATTATGGAGGAGGTCCTTTAGTCAAAATAGATATAATTGAATTGTTTTCTTTCTAACAGGTATTTTGGTGGTGATCGTTGTTTCTTGTAAACAGAGTATGCTCAGTAGATTTCATAATATTGAAGACTAACCTTTGTCTCATAACAAGGTGCAAAATGTTCTTGTTAGATTTCAGAACTCTTTGGTCTGATCCAAATTAGAGGTCATTAATAGGTGAAACTTAATCGTTAAGGAAAGTAATGCACCACTAGACTAGACACTTGGCAAATTTTAATCTTACCAACTGGATTGGTCTCTAGGAAGTGAAAAACTGTTGAATAATTCAATTCAGCATCATTCTTCAATATGTTAGAAAAGAATCAACAAACTTTGTGCCATACCAGTCTGCCATGGCATGTGATCACCTGTATCATTCTTCAAAATGTCAACATTTTCCCACCTTATATTTATTATGTCAAGGAGTTGAAAATGATGCATTCACAATTTTTTTTTTCTTTTTTGTTTCTTTGTGGGGTTTCACAAAGAGGGATAGCCCATTCCCCATCCCCTTATCCCAGGTTTCTGCTACGAGTCAGAGATCCTACCAATTGAGCCACTATCAGTTGATGATGCATTCACAAATATAATAATTGATAATTTTTTAAAGGATAAATAGGAAAGGGAGAGATGCATTATTGTTTTTTTGGCGTACTGACCTTGTTATGAGTTTTGCACATTTTGATGCAACTACATGTCACTTGTTTTGACAATTTGATCAGAATTCCCTTTACAGACTCAAATTCAACATTAGCACTGGATTTTTGCAAAACCACTTCCTTAACCCATACAGAAGAGGTGGAACAGACCATCTTGTTAAGAAAAGATAAACTAACTGTCAGAACAAGGAGAGGTGAAGATGAAGCTTGTATACAAAACCCTATACCATGCAAGAAATGTTGCAGAGTTTAGTATTGTGAAAAGCATCTTTTGTGTTTTTAGTTCTACATTAAAAGCACCTAAAAGAGAAGACAAAATCTAACTTATAATTTATATACCAAATTAGAAATTGCTTACAATGTTCAACCTTGCTCCAATGAAAGCTTGAATTAAAAGAAACTCACCTGAGGCAATATAGAGCAGACAAGTTCATCCAGTAGATCAGAAATGGATTATCCATTTTCCAAGTAGATGTGCAGTACCTTCTGTGTTATCTCCCACTGAAAAGGTCAAGAAAATAAAGATAACTTAAATCAAGTAGTAAACAATGGTAGAACTACAAAAGAATTAGTTATTCCAATATTTTCTCAATGAAAGAAAAGCTAGATTCCGGAAGAATAAATAGTAGAAACTAGGTTTTCAACAAGAAAAGACAAAGTCTTTTCAGTTTGGATACCTCCCGAAGCTGGGTTTGTCAGCTGAACTTTGATGGAAGTTGTTTTAGGAATCCAAGGCCATCGGGAATAGGGGGAGTATTCAAAAATGAGGATGGCCACATTATTGCTTTATTTTTGGGACCTTTGGAATGGGTGACTCGGTCAATGCTGAGTTCCAAGCAGTATTACAAGAGGTACAGTTGGCTATAAATTTGAATATTAACAAATATTATTGAAGGGGACTCTAAGATTGTGGTGGGGTGGTTGAAAAACCCAAGTGATGCAGCAAAATGTAAAACCTAGGGCTGTCAATGGGTTGGGCCCACCTGACAGACCTGATGGACCTGAACTGATTGGGCCCGTTCTGGTTCCAGAAACTGGAATTGACAAGTCAGTTCTCGGTCCTAATATAGTGTCTCGATTAGTATCAGCTCAGAATCGGTCCACTCAGTCCCGAACCGATTCAGACCTGATCCAGGCTATGTTCATATAATACATATATATAATATACATCAAATAAATTATATATATATATATATATATATAATATACATATAATATATATAATATTTAATATATATTAAATGTATTTATTTATTATAATCGGGTCTGTTGGGTCAGACCCAATTATCTTGAGAACCGATCATTTCGGTTTGGTTTCGGGTCCTCAATATTTCCTTTCGGGTCAGTTCCAGTTTTAGCTAGTCCCGGCCCAGGACCAACCCATTGACAACACTAATAAAACCTAGTAGAAAACAACAACAAGAAGTGTTATCTTGATATGAAACTGTATGGTTGAAGTTGGAATGAAGAAAAGTGACACCCTAACACGGTTTGATAGAAATACCCCCACTTAAGTGAATATGACAGCCACATGACTCAACTTAAAAATAAAAGACTAGGACACTAACAAGCAGCTATAAAGACCATATAAGTTACATAACTCAAGAAAATAAGAAAGCAATGCATGAACAACTAACTTGGCCTCCCTATGAACCTAAATACTAGTGGGGTTACATGTGGTCTCTACATGCTCCTGCATCAACCTCCTGAAGTGATGAGATATCCATCATATAGATGGCCGAACCCTATAGAAGGTTGGGCGAAATTTAAAAAATTTCTCTCTTTCCCATGTGGGAATCACATTCCCTATTTCAGAAAGCTGTCTTTTCAATGGTCAATCTTGAATCTAAACCAGACTAGATTTGAAACCAAAAGGGAGTGGAGGGTTATACCTGATACGAAGTAACAATAACCTCCAAAGGTGTTCACGCCCAAGGAAAGATCCAAAGACTGCTTCCACCGATGATGACATGATGCAGGATGAAGCAGAATCAGCAGGATGACTCTTCAGCAAGAACCTGATTCTTCAGCAAGAATCTGATGTAGGGCGAGTGAGCACAACTTTAGATCACCTTTTCTGCCAAAAGGTGATATCAAGAACCCTTTCTTGATCACTCCTAGAGTGGAGATCGAACTGGTATGGCGACAAGAGTAGGAAAGAGAGTAGAAAACATGAGCAATCAAACTGTAGGTTCTTCTCTCTTTGTAACCTCTGAACTGAATTGTGTATGTCAATTGGAGGTTCTCCCTACTCCTCTATTTATAGCCTTTAAAGAGAGCATCTCATAATCCCATTAAGAGTTTCCCAATCCAAATCTTCTATTTGGATTTGAACTCTCTTTAAAATATAAGGATAACCCCTGATCTTATCTCCAGATAAAGATCAGCCCTCCTAATCTAATTAGGAGTTTCCTGATCCAAATCTTTATTTGGATTTGGACTCACTGAGTGGATAGGGATAATCCCTTATCCTATCATCCCTTATCCTATTTGTTGATCTAAATCCCAGAACCACCCCACTTTAATTAATCTCATTAAGCCAGTTCAAATTGGGCTTTAGGCCCATTAAGTCTATCTGCTCACTTAACCTCCAAACTGCTGCCCAGTTGGATATCCTTGTATTGCGTAGGACCCAAACATTGATCTACACATCGGCCACATGGGTTCAGCCCAACCACTGTTACAAGGCCTGGCCGAATTCACTGTAGGAGACAGTGACATAGCAACGGGCTATGTCCTTCTGCCGAGTAGAATGATTCTGCTCTTCGTACATCGTCTTTAAACTATCCAATATGTCCTTAGCTAGTTCGATCTAATCGAACTACCTCTGTATTGGATTGTCTAGGGAGGTAATGACATAGCAGCGGGTTAGGGAGTTTTTATCCTCCCAATCTTCAAATTCCCTCTTATCTCAATGACGAAAATGGCGAAATGTCTCTGGAAATTGGGAAATCACATGGGATGCGTGGAGCCAACTGTTTCAACTGCATAACCCCATCACCTTTCTATGACGGATCATATCCACTCATCATATGAGTCTCTTTGGCCTCTGTCAAGCAAGGTTTTGAGCTATTTTCAAGTAAACATTTCTGTCCAGTGAGTGTTCACCCATCATATTCAGGTTATGCCAAGGTACCGTGAGAGAGTTCCCATTTTCTAGTGAAGCCCCTCCCACATCAGTCTATGACGTCCCTATCATCTTATGAAACACTCTGACAAACCCAACAACAAATGGATAGCCCAATTTTATGGTGCGTTTCCTCATTACTGAATGACTCATCATCGTGCTAATGACGGAATGCCTTTAGAGAGTTCATCACATGAATCTCCCTATCACACGCACCCATATTTGCTAGTGGGAACAAAATTTACGCCCTAGTTAATTTAGGTCAAACCAAAGTGGCTCCCACTGACTTTCATAAAGTTAGATTTATGGTGGCCCAGTTCGGCTAGGGGTTTTCGCACGCATTCCTTTTCAGGGTTGTGGGGCCCACCATGACAAGAAGAGGTCATCCAATGACCATAAGGGACACCATGATAATGATGTGCATTCAGCCATTGTGTGTGCAAGAGCCACTGACGAATCATCATGGGCCAAGTGCTTATGGCCCATGGTTGTAGCACATCAAACATCCACACATCGCATGATATGGAAGAATTGATCCAATCAATCACAATCACATACTATAAAGCCCATTAAACAGCCCGTTTAAAAACCACAACATTAATAATTAATACCATCTAGGTATTTGGGCTGAATCGTAGTTAGTAGTTCGGCCCATATAGCTTTTAGGTAAAACTGGGCTTTTATTGTTTTAACCCCTTAAAACTGGGCTTTACAGGTTGGGCCGAATTGGTTCTTCCAATTAAAAATTGATTTCAGACTTGAATGTGGTAAATAATAGGACTGAATACAACCCCTTTCAAACCCTAGATTCGGTCCAAACAGTTTTGGTCCAATCTAGTCCGAAATGGTCCAGAAACAATTTTTTAATTCAAGAAACAATTCAATGAAAGATTTGAAATTAAAATTCCAACTTTTAACAATCAAAACAGATCTGGACTGATCGTATGACCTGCAAAACAGAGGTTAGTAACTAGGGTTGCAGTTCCCAAACTACAAAAACGCAAATAGCGAACTCTTCATCTGCGAATCTCCAGCGCTACCACCTTCACAATCAAGAAAAAAAAAAAAAAATAGAAATCCTATTTCTATTAAAAAAAATATTTTAGAGACCAGAATGAATAGAAACTGCAAATAACAGGTGCACAGACATTCTACGCCAAAACTGATCTTCGAACTCCATGTATGAACAATCCATTAAATCAGAAATGAAAAAAAAGAACAGTTCTAAATTAAATTTCAGATTTAACAAAAATTAATTTCAGATCAATCGCCCATACAAGAAACAATTTTTTGAAACAAAACTACAATCCGTGCAATACCCGGATAGAACAACTTCTACCGAATTGCGCAGGTTCAGATCTGATTTCTTGGTTCAAGATTTGAACCTATGGCTCTGATACCACTGAAAGAATGGTAATGCAAAAAGTTTGCGGAATGGGTGGGCGAATTTCAAAAATTTCCTACCTTTCTTCCTACTGGGAATTGTATTCCCTGATTTTAGAATAAAAAATTCAATGATCCTACTTGAACCAAACCAGACCAGATCTGAACCAAGAACAGAGGGAAGGGTTATACTTGATACAGAGAATCAAGATCTCCCAACGTCGATGTTCATGCCTAAAGAAAGATCCAATATCTGCTCCCGCTGAAGATGACACAGCGATGGTGGGGCAGAACCAACATGTATGTCCCACGTATCGAACTCTTCACAAGAATCCATTGGAGGCTTAGAGCACCGAACCAAACCATTCTTTCAACAAAGACTGATATCAAGATGATGGGAATAAAAAGTATCATATTTTTATCCCCAAATATTCATTCTTACTTAATTGGACTTATTACACTTGTATTTCGATTCAAGGCAAGCAAGAAGGCGACAAAAGGAAAACAAGGCTAATCGGACGATTTTGCATAGTTTCGGCATCATTCAGTAATCTGGGCATAACTCTCAAAACCGGACTCCGATTGGATGATTCAAGATGCACCAGAAAGAAAAGGGAGAACTCCACAACTTTCATGTTCTGGGTTTTGACAGATTCGGTCTGTATCGAGGTCAAATTCGGGCCCGAAGTCGGAACAAATTCGTAGAGAAGCCCAGCCCATAGTTGAAGCCCAACTCACAGAAGAGCCTAGTAGCAGCCCAATTTATTGAAGAAGCCCAACTCGAATTCAAGAATAAAGAGTCCCATCAGATTTAAATTTCAAATATAATTCTAGAAGGATAAGAGGATTGAGATTACTAGATAAGAGTGATTACTAGACAAGAGATAGGATATGATTAGGTCAAAATTGATTTGGACTTTCTATTTTTGAGGATAATCTCCTAAGAGGAATTGGAGAGAGCCGCTCCTCCTAAGCTATATAAAGGGGGGGGGGGACCAACTTTAGGCATCAATCAATCAAGAAATCAAGCAAACAAGCAATCCATCCATCTTGGAAGCAAAGCAAGAAGGAGGCGATAACTATGAGCAACTAAGCTTTTCTTTTCTGATTCAAGGGGGATTGTTGATTCGATTGTGTCATCGTGAGGTTATGTGTTTAATTTGATTTCTTGCTTTTAATTCAAGTATTCATTGATTCTTGTGCATGTTCTTATGGAAGTTAATGTTGATTAGTCTGACAAATTAATTAATGTTGATCTTCCTACTGCTATCCATGATTCGGTGATCCGTAATTGTCACGAATAGTGATGTAAGTAGCAATTAGGTTAATATCTTTCTGGGTCAATTGTTCGTGACAGCCTTTGACCAATGTATTGGCATGTTTTAACCTAAAGGGAATCAACGGAACAAGATTGGATAATTGTAGCTAACTCAATTATTTTTATTTTGGTTTAACTGTTTTCACAGAGGTTATTGCTATCATTAATTGATATGAAACGCTATCGTGCCCAGTCGGTCATTGATAAGTGTTGATCGAATGCTGGGTTTGGTCAACTAAATTAGGAAAACACGAGGTTTATTATGACTATCCTAATAAATCCAAAGGTTATATGCTTGAATTGCAAGTCTGTTGATTTTTACCTATGATCGATGACCAATTGACTCAATTCAAACCCTTGGATCAGAGTTGGTAAGACTAAATATTCCTTGTTAGTTGTTACTTGCTCTTTTCTTATTTTAAAATTTTAATTATTCAAATTTCCCACTCTTTAAATTACGCATTCAGCTGGGAAATTAATTACTAGCTCCCTGTGGGATTTAACCTGGTACCACTGTTACTACAATTTTATTCGTAGGGTGGGACTAGAATTAAATTTGAGGGCTTCGACAACCCGTTAGAATTTTGGTGCCGTTGCCAATGAGCTATTTTAATTTCTTAGCTCGGTGCCTTCCGTTTATTCTAATCTCTTTTGTTTTATGACTCGTTCTTCTCAAAAAGGTGAACTAGAATATATTCCTGAAATTGAGAAGACAAAACACCTGAGGCGGCAAAGCAATTGATCTCCAACATGGTTGAAAACTCTCAACAATTTGGAGCAAGAACAGATGAAGTTATCAAACGTGCTAATGAGGTAAGTTATGTTAGACATTTTTGTATGCCCTTAGCTTCAATCCAGCTTGATGTACTTTTGGCATTTAGTGTAAATAAACAAAGTACATGTTTGGTTCATGTTGTTTGGTATATTTCTGTGTAAGACCCTAAAACTGAACACTTATAGAAACTTGTGTTAGTTTTAAATGTTCACAGCCATTGGATAAGTCTGGGGAAATTTATCCTGCCAAGGCTGATACTGATGTGCCACTAAGTGTTGGGATGGCTTGTTTCGGCCATCAAGGTAAGACCCAAGGCACATGTAGTATGGGATTGCTTGAACCCTTGAACCGGACCAGATTTCCAATATTGCCCTAGACCTTGGAGACAAATGGGCAAAACTGGAAAGTTACACCTGACCCCTGGACTCGATTATGACACATCACTATGTGTCAGATCAAGCTATCTTTGATATGTCAATCAGTAAGATCCTTAGTGGGGGTTGAAACCTGGACATGTTGGGGCAGTCTGAGAATTCATCTAAGTGAGTGATCATAGTGACAGGATCAGCCCCTTTGTCGGTCAATGGTAATGATCGGGAATGCACTCTCTCTGATGGAAACCAAACTGCCGGCAGTTGATTTTAATCATTGGAATTTTGTCTTGCAAAATTAATATATATATATATATATATATATGTACGGTTTCAAAAGATTTGCAAAAGGTTTTAATTCCTGGGATCCATGTGAGTAGAGACTGCAACACTGTTCCTTGCAGTCGAGGGAGAGGTCTTCTCTTGTCGGGCAGTGTGATGGGCTCAAGGGGGTTACTGAGTTTTTCAGAGAATTCGGCTAGGCCTTGTAATAAAGGCTGGGCCGAACCCATGTGGCTGGTGTGTAGTGTTAGACAGTTTTGTATGCCCTTAGCTTTAATCTGATTTGATGTACTTTTGATATTTAGTGGAAATAAATAAAATGCATGTTTGATTCATGTTGTTTGGTTTAATTCTGTGTAAAACCCTAAAACTGGACATTTATAGAGACTCATGTTAGTTTTAAATGTTCACAGCCGTTGAATAAGTCTGGTGAGATTTATCCTGCCAAGGCTGATACTGGTGTGCCACCAAGTGTTGGGATGGCCTGTCTCAACCATCAGGGTAAGATCCGAGGCACATGTAGTATGGGATTACTTGAATTCTTGAACCGGACCAGATTTCCAGTATTGCCCTGGACCTTGGAGATAGATGGGCAAAACTGGAAAGTTACACCTGACCCCTAGACTCGATTATGACATTTCACTAGGTGTTGGATCAGGCTGCCTTTGATATGCCAATCAGTGAGATCCTTAGCGGGGATCAAAACCTGGGTATGTTGGGGCAGTTTGAGAAATCATCTGAGTGGGTGATCATAGTGACAGAATCAGCCACTTTGTCGGACAAAGGGTAATGATTGGGAATGCACTCTCTCTGATGGAAACCAAACTACCGGCAGTTGATTTCAATCGTTGGAATTTTGTTTTGCAAAATTAATATATTTATATATATATATGTTCGGTTTTGAATTGTTTGCAAATGGTTTTAATTCCCGGGATCCATGTGAGAGGAGAGTGCGGCACTGTTCCTTGCAGCCGAGGGAGAGGTCCTCTCTTGTCGGGCAGTGCTTGATCATTAAGGGCTGAGAGGTTAAGTGTAAGACCATTGAGGATAATACCTGATGGGCTAATCTTGCACCTGCCCACAGTCCCTAGGTTTTTATAAGATGGCTTGGCCCAGGGACCACTTAATGTAAGTGTTGGGCCCATAGGGTCCATATGATGGACTCAAGGGGTTCATTGAGTTTTTCAGTGAATTCGGCTGGGCCTTGTATTAAAGGCTGGGCCGAACCCATGTGGCTGGTGTGTAAATCAATGCTTGGGTCCCACGCCATACAAAGAAGCCCAATTGGGCAGCAGATTGGAAAGTAACTAGACACTAAACACTTAATGGGCCAAAAGCCCATTTCGAGGTGGGCTGATATGATCACCCATCCATGGGGCGAATTTGAGATTAAAGTTAGTAAAAGGATTGGGCCTTTTAGCCTTATCCACTCTTAGAGACCAAATTCAAATTAGATTTGAATCTGGTAACCTCCTGATAAGATCAGGAGTAAGCTAACTCTATCTGCAGAAAGGATTAAGATTATCTCCTATCCAAATACTGATTTGGATTGGGATAACTCCTAAAAAGGAGGTTTCTTAATCAAGAAGAAAGGAGGAGATTTCGAACCACCTTGAAGAGGTATAGGATATCTCCTGCGAATTCAGATCAGAATTCATTCATACTCTCCAGAAAAACAGAAAAAGCAGTTCAGCCTTTTTTCGTTTTGGAGATCTCCTCTTGCCGCCGCCATCTGCCATTGCAAGATTAGATCTTTGCAGAGAAGAAAGTCAAGAAATCTGTTCTTGACATCAGTCTTGCAAGAAAGACTGAAAAGGATTCAGTGTTTAGTACTTCCAGAGGATTCTTGTGAAGGATCCAGTGTGTAGGACGCACCCTGCTGGTTCTGTTCCATTCACAGCTGTGTCATTTTCAGTAGGAACGGATCTTGGAGCATTCTTTGGGCGTGAACACCAACTTTGGGAGATACTGCTTCTCCGGATCAGGTATATTCCTCCCATTTATCTTTTGGTACAGATCTGGTTTGATTATGGTTCAAGTAGGATCCTTGAATATTGTATTTTAAATTTAGGGAATATGATTCCCAGTTGAGAGAAGGTAGGAAATTTTTCAAATTCGCCCACCCATTCCGCAACCTTTATGCCGTCCATTAGATGGATCCTACCATTCTTTCAGTGGTATCAGAGCCACAGGTTCGAATCTTGAACCAAAAGAAAATCAGATCTGACCCTGCGCAGATGGATAGAAGGTGTTCTTTCAGGATTTGCGCAGATTGTTTTCTTTATTTCAATAAACTGTTTCTTGTTAAGGGCGATTGATCTGAAATTAATTTTATTAAATCCAAAATTTAATTAGAATTGTTCTTTATTTATTTTGATTTAATGGACTGTTCGAACCTGGAGATCGCAGTGCAGATTTGGCGCAGATAGTCTGCGCACCCTTTTTCTTTCTATTTATTTATATTCGGTTTGTAAATAATTTTTTTTTATTTTAGACTGAATGTATAGGATTTGATCAAGAATGTAATTAATAGAAATAGGATTTCTGTTATTTTTCTTGATTAAAGAAGAAGGAAGAAGAAGGCGGCGCTGGAGGTTTGCAGTTGGAGAAATCATTTTCTGCGATTTACAGTTTGTGAAACTGCAACCCTTGTGATTAACCTCTGTTTTGCAGGTGGTGCGAACAGTCCATAGTTTGATTTGTGATTGTTTGAAATCAAAATTATTAATTTCAGATCTTTCATGAATTAATTCTTGAATTGAAAATCAGTTTTGGATCATCTCGGACTAGATTGGACCAAAACTGTTTGGACCGAATCTGGGGTTCGATAGGGACTGTTTTTCAGTCAGTATTTCTCACACTTGCTGTTCCAAATCCGATGTTCAATTACAAGGATTACTTCGGCCCACCTGTAAAGCCCAGTTTTAAGGGTTAAAACTGCAAAAGGCCCATTACTGTGAGATAAGCTTTATGGGTCGAACTGCTATCTGCGATTCAGCCCATACACCTAGTAGTCATTAATTGTTAATGACTTAGATTTTAAATGGGCTGTTCAATGGGCTTTACAGCAGTTAATTGATTGGATCAATTCCTTCTTTACATGTGATGTTTGGATGTTTGATGTGCTGCGATCATGGGCCATAAGTACTTGGCCCATGAAGACTCGTTAGTGGCTCTTGCGCACACCATGGCTGAATGCACATCATTGCCATGGTGTCCTTCAAGGTCATTGGATGACCCCTCTTTGCTTGGTGGGCCCCCACAACCCTGAAAAGGGATGCGTACGGAACCCCTAGCCAATTAAGGCCCACTAGAAATCTGACTTTATGAAAGTCAGTGGGAGCCACTCTGGTTTGACCTAAATTAAAACTAGGGCGTTTTTGTTCCCTCCAGCAAATATGAATGCATGTGATAGGGAGACCCATATGATGGACTCTCTAAAGGCCTTCCGTCATTAGCACAATGATGGGTCCTTCAGTAATGAGGAAACGCACCATAAAATTGGGCTATCCATTTGCTGTTGGATCTATTAGAGTGTTTCATAAGATGATAGGGGCGTCATAGACCGATGTGGGAGGGGCTTCACCAGAAAATGGGAACTCTCTCATGATACCTTGGCGTAACCTGAATATGATGGGTAAGCACTCACTAGACAGAAAGGTTTACCTGAAAACGGCTCTGAACGTTGTCTGACAGAGGCCAAAGGGAAACTCATTTGATGAGTGGATATGATCCGTCACAGAAAGGTGGTGAGGTTATGCAGCTGAAACAGTTGGCTTCACGCACCCCATGTGATTTCCCACATTTCCAGAGACATCTGATGTCTGTCACTTCTGCAAGCAGACCGGCCACTGGAAGAGGAATTGTCCTGCCTACCTGGAATCTAAGAAAGGTAACATCGAAACTTGTGTCATAGAAACTAACATGTTAGTTACTTCTGTGTCCTGGTGTGTTGACTCCGGGGCTTCAACTCATGCGTGTAACTCACTGCAGGGGTTCAAAGTTAGCAGAATGTTGAGTGAAGGTGAAGTGACATTATTCTTGGGAACAACTGCAAGTGTTGCAGTAGCGGCAATAGGAACCGTAAAATTAGTTTTTAAAGAAGGAATACTTGTACTTAAAGATTGTCTTTATGTACAGAACTTGAGAAGAAATTTAATTTCTGTTTCAAAACTGTGTGCTGATGGATATACTGTTTATTTTAGTAATGTGATTACTGTTAAATGGAATAATAAATTCATCGCATGCGGGGAACAAGAGAACGGTCTCTATGTTCTACATCCTTCTCTGAAAACTAACTTAACCGAAACTACGTCGGTCGAAAATCCCAAGAAAAGGAATCGTGATACAGTAAGTCCCACGTGCCTCTGGCATTACCGACTTGGCCATATCGGTATTGACCGAATCACAAGGCTGGTAAAGGATGGTCCTTTGGATTTTCTAACTGTAGAAAATCTTCCCACTTATGAACCTTGCCTTCAAGGTAAGATGTCTAAGCGGCCATTTGACGGTAAGCCTGAAAGATCTGAAGGCACACTTGACCTAATACATACTGATGTATGTGGTCCCCTGAGTGTTAGGACACAGAATCAACACGTGTACTTCATCACCTTTATAGATGATTTTTCACGATATGGTTACGTGTACCTAATGAGACATAAGTCTGAATCATTTGAAAAGTTCAAAGACTTCAGACAGGAAGTCGAGAAACAGTTAGGGAGAGAAATTAAGGCCCTTCGATTAGATCGAGGTGGTGAGTATCTCTCTGACGAATTCAGGGACTACTTAAAGGCCAATGGGATAGTGTCACAATTAGCTCCTCCTGCTACACCTCAACTCAACGGTGTTTCAGAGAGGAGGAATAGGACCTTGTTAGACATGGTCCGGTCACTTCTCGTACGCTCACAATTACCCACATCCTTTTGAGGATACGCATTAGAGACTGCTATCTACGTGCTGAATCGGGTTCCAACCAAATCAGTTTCGAAAACTCCATATGAACTTTGGACCGGAAGGAAGCCAAGTGTAAGACACTTGAAGATTTGGGGTTGTCCTGCACACGTTAAAAGAACAAGTGCGGACAAGTTGGAATCTAAAACCAGTCGTTGCCTGTTTATAGGCTACCCAAAGGATTCGGTGGGTTATCTATTCTATGACCCGAGTGAGCAGAAAGTGTTCTGCAGTCGAAACGCCCAGTTCTTAGAATCCGATTACATCCTGGACACCCATCGTTAGGAAATAGTTCTTGATGAGGAGAGCTCAGGAGCAGTGGGAGATGTCCCACAAATTCCAGGTAATGACCAACCTAGAAGAACCACCCGGGTATCCAGACCACCAATCCGATATGGTTATGACCAGGATAGTTACCTGGTGGAAACCTTGACTAGTGAAGAGGATCCCGTGACTTACGCGGAAGCTATGTTAGACATAGACTCCCAGAAGTGGGTGGAGGCCATGAGAGCTGAAATGGACTCAATGGAGACCAATGGAGTCTGGACTCTAGTGGATCCGCCCCCCGGGGTAAAAGCAATTGGTTGCAAATGGATCTACAAGAGGAAGAAGGGCCCCGATGGCAGGATTGAGACCTTTAAAGCTCGCTTGGTGGTGAAAGGGTATACTCAGAAAGAAGGCATCGACTATGAGGAAACCTTTTCGCCCGTGGCCATGCTTAAATCCATTAGGATCCTGCTAGCTGTAGCAGCGTACCATGACTATGAGATTTGGCAAATGGATGTCAAAACCGCGTTCCTGAATGGAGATCTTAGTGAAGATATCTACATGCAGCAGCCGCAAGGCTTCATTGCTGCTGGTCTGGAACACATGGTATGTAAACTTAATAGATCCATATATGGACTTAAACAGGCTTCTAGGAGTTGGAACATCCGTTTTGATTCTACAGTCAAAACGTTTGACTTTGAGCAGAATCCGGATGATCCCTGTGTTTACAGGATGTCTAGTGGGGATAAGATCACCTTTTTGGTGTTATACGTGGACGATATCCTACTCATTGGGAATGTTGTAGGAATGTTGATTTCGGTCAAGGTATGGCTATCACAGCAGTTCTCCATGAAAGATCTTGGAGAAGCTTCATACATACTGGGTCTTCGACTCTATAGAGATAGATCGAAGCGGATAATTGGATTATCCCAGACTGCTTACATTGACAAAATTGTCAAGAGGTACAGCATGGAGAACTCCAAGAAAGGAAACATTCCTTTCAGGCACGGAATCTCTCTCTCCAAGAAGATGTCTCCCAAGACTTCTGAGGAGATTGAGGGCATGAGAGACGTTCCCTATGCCTCAGCCGTAGGGAGCATCATGTATGCCATGCTGTGCACTCGCCCTGACATTGCTCAGGCGGTGAGTGTAGTAAGCAGATTCCAGGCAAACCCAGGGCAGGAGCATTGGACTGCTGTGAAGAACATACTCAAATACCTTCGAAGGACAAAAGAGTTTTGTCTGGTATTCGATGGTAGTTCACTGCAAGTTCTAGGGTATACCGATGCTGATTTCCAGTCGGATCCAGATGATAGAAAGTCTACATCTGGGTATGTTTTCACGATAGGATCGTGTGCTGTTTGTTGGAAAAGCAGCAAACTGGGGTCCACTGCAGACTTCACAACCGAGGCCGAGTACATTGCCGCAAGTGAAGCTGCCAAGGAAGCCGTGTGGATGAAGAAGTTCATACACGAATTGGGAGCGATTCCATCCAGCACATCTCCCATCCCGTTGTTGTGTGACAACAATGGAGCGATCGCCCAGGCTAAAGAGCCTCGGGCTCACTCGAAGTCGAAGCACATCGAGAGAAAGTACCATGTACTGCGGGAGATCGTTGGTAGAGGGGACGTCCTGATTCAGAAGGTAGCATCAGCGGATAATGTGGCAGACCCATTGACTAAGCCACTGACACAGAAGGTGTTTGAGAAACACGTGGAAAGTATGGGACTCCGGCTTGTACCAGATTGGACGAAGTGCAAGTGGGAGCTGTTAGACAGTTTTGTATGCCCTTAGCTTCAATCTGATTTGATGTACTTTTGTTATTTAGTGGAAATAAATAAAGTGCATGTTTGATTCATGTTGTTTGGTTTAATTCTGTGTAAAACCCTAAAACTGGACATTTATAGAGACTCATGTTAGTTTTAAATGTTCACAGCCGTTGGATAAGTCTGGGGAGATTTATCCTACCAAGGCTGATACTGGTGTGCCACCAAGTGTTGGGATGGCCTGTCTCAACCATCAGGGTAAGACCCGAGGCACATGCAGTATGGGATTACTTGAATCCTTGAACCGGACCAGATTTTCAGTATTGCCCTAGACCTTGGAGATAGATGGGCAAAACTGGAAAGTTACACCTGACCCCTAGACTCGATTATGACATTTCACTAGGTGTTGGATCAGGCTGCCTTTGATATGCCAATCAGTGAGATCCTTAGCGGGGATCAAAACCTGGGTATGTTGGGGCAGTTTGAGAAATCATCTGAGTGGGTGATCATAGTGACAGAATCAGCCACTTTGTCGGACAAAGGGTAATGATTGGGAATGCACTCTCTCTGATGGAAACCAAACTACCGGCAGTTGATTTCAATCGTTGGAATTTTGTTTTGCAAAATTAATATATTTATATATATATATATGTTCGGTTTTGAATTGTTTGCAAATGGTTTTAATTCCCGGGATCCATGTGAGAGGAGAGTGCGGCACTGTTCCTTGCAGCCGAGGGAGAGGTCCTCTCTTGTCGGGCAGTGCTTGATCATTAAGGGCTGAGAGGTTAAGTGTAAGACCATTGAGGATAATACCTGATGGGCTAATCTTGCACCTGCCCACAGTCCCTAGGTTTTTATAAGATGGCTTGGCCCAGGGACCACTTAATGTAAGTGTTGGGCCCATAGGGTCCATATGATGGACTCAAGGGTTTCATTGAGTTTTTCAGTGAATTCGGATGGGCCTTGTATTAAAGGCTGGGCCGAACCCATGTGGCTGGTGTGTAGATCAATGCTTGGGTCCCACGCCATACAAAGAAGCCCAATTGGGCAGCAGATTGGAAAGTAACTAGACACTGAACACTTAATGGGCCAAAAGCCCATTTCGAGGTGGGCTGATATGATCACCCATCCATGGGGCGAATTTGAGATTAAAGTTTGTAAAAGGATTGGGCCTTTTAGCCTTATCCACTCTTAGAGACCAAATTCAAATTAGATTTGAATCTGGTAACCTCCTGATAAGATCAGGAGTAAGCTAACTCTATCTGCAGAAAGGATTAAGATTATCTCCTATCAAAATACTGATTTGGATTGGGATAACTCCTAAAAAGGAGGTTTCTTAATCAAGAAGAAAGGAGGAGATTTCGAACCACCTTGAAGAGGTATAGGATATCTCCTGCGAATTCAGATCAGAATTCATTCATACTCTCCAAAAAAACAGAAAAAGCAGTTCAGCCTTTTTTCGTTTTGGAGATCTCCTCTTGCCGCCGCCATCTGCCATTGCAAGATTAGATCTTTGCAGAGAAGAAAGTCAAGAAATCTGTTCTTGACATCAGTCTTGCAAGAAAGACTGAAAAGGATTCAGTGTTTAGTACTTCCAGAGGATTCTTGTGAAGGATCCAGTGTGTAGGACGCACCCTGCTGGTTCTGTTCCATTCACAGCTGTGTCATTTTCAGCAGGAACGGATCTTGGAGCATTCTTTGGGTGTGAACACCAACTTTGGGAGATACTGCTTCTCCGGATCAGGTATATTCCTCCCATTTATCTTTTGGTACAGATCTGGTTTGATTATGGTTCAAGTAGGATCCTTGAATATTGTATTTTAAATTTAGGGAATATGATTCCCAGTTGAGAGAAGGTAGGAAATTTTTGAAATTCGCCCACCCATTCCGCAACCTTTATGGCGTCCATTAGATGGATCCTACCATTCTTTCATGTAGATCAATGCTTGGGTTCCACGCCATACAAAGAAGCCCAACTGGGCAATAGATCGAAAACTAGTTAAACAATGAACACTTAATGAGCCAAAATGAAGGGATAGAAAATCCATCATATGGACACCCAAGATTGCGGAATAAAGGGGGCGAATTTCGAATTTTTTTCTTTCCTTTCAATTGGGAATCGAATTCCCTATTTAGAAAATCTTATATTCAATGATCATTCTTGAACCATAAACTGAACCAGATCTGAACCAAAAGGAGGAGAGAGAGATAATACATGATACAGAGAAATAATATCTCTCAATGGAGGTGTTCATGCCCAAGGTAGAAACCAAAATCTGCTATCACTAAAGATGGCGCAATGCAAGGTATAACAGAATCAAAAGTGTCCTTCCTAAGAACTTGATTCTTCCCAAGAATCACCTAGATGGCTTGTGAATACAACTCCTACCAATCTTTTCTCCAAAAGATTGGAATCAAGATCCAATCTTGATTTCTCCCAATAAATGGAGATCGAACTTCTATAGGCGGTGGATGTAGGAAGGAGGCGGCTAGAGAGTATTTGTTGGGTGCAGAATTCTCTCTTCTGTGATCTCAGCTCTGAAGACAAGAATGTTGCTGGTGAGTCTCTTGGATGTCTAAAGGCTGCCGCCCCCTCTTCCTTTTATAGATTTAAAGGAATCAGCTCCTAATCCCATTAGGAGTTGCTAACCCAAATCATATCTGGATTAGAAGTCCCTTTAAAATAAGGGATAATCCTTATCTTATCTGCACATTAGATCAGGCAGCTCCTAATCTAATTAAGAAGTTTCCAAATCTAAATCTCATTTAGATCTTGGACTCTCTGAGTGGATAGGGTGTGGGCCCAATCCTATCAGCTGATCTTAACTCAGAATTTGCCCCTTAAAGACTAATCAAATTAGCCCAGTTCGAAATGGGCTTAAGGCCCATTTAGGGTTATGTATTCATTAAACCTTCCAAACTGCTGCCCAGTTGGGCTTCCTTGTTGAAAGGATGAGAGATCCATCACATGGACGCCCAAAGATTGTGGAATAAGGGGCGAATTTCAAAATTTTTTCTTCTCCCTTCAACTGGGAATCACATTCCCTATTTAGAAACTCATATTTTCAAGGATGAATCTTGAACCTTAAACTGAACCAGATCTGAACCAAAGGGAATGGGAGAGAATAATACCTGATACGGAGAAGTAATATCTCCCAACGAAGGTGTTCACGCCCAAGGAAGGATCCAAAGACTACTCCCACTGAAGATGGCGCAGTGCAGGATGGAATAGAATCAGTAGTGTTCTTCGCCAAGAACTCTGTCCTTCGCAAGAAACAGTAGAATGCAACGTGAGCACAGCTTCCTTTTCAATCCTTTCTCAAAGAACTAATGTCAAGATTCAATCTTGACTTCTCCCACAGCTGGAGATGAAACTAGCAAACAGGGCGACAAGAGCAGGGAGGCGGCAAGAGAGTATTCGCAGGCTGCAGAATTCTCTCTTCTTGATTTCAGCACTAAAGAGGATCTTATGTGTTTCTTGTCGGTCTCTCTCAAGGCTGCTGCCCCTCCTTCTTTTTGTTAACTTAAAAGATCAGCTCCTAATCCCATTAGGAGGTGCTTATCCAAATCATATTTGGATCAACCTTCTCTTCTAGTGATAAGGATAAACCCTTATCTTATCTACAGATTAGATTAGCTTTATCCTAATCCCATTAGGAGGTTTCTAGATCTGAATCACATTCAGATCTATTCTCTCTGAGTGGATATGATTAAGACCCTATCCTATCTGCTAATCCATCTCAGAATTCGCCCCTTTAATTAACTAAATAAATAGCCCAGTTCGAAATGGGCTTTAGGCCCATCAAGCTTATGTGCTCACTTAACTTTCCTAAATGCTGCCCAGTTGGGCTTCCTTGTATGGCGTGGGACCCAAGCATTGATCTACACATCAGTCACATGAGTTCGGCCCAGCCTTTGTTACAAGGCCTGGTCGAATATACTGTTAAAGACAGTGCACCCCCTGAAACCCATCGAATGGGCTCTATGGGCCCAACACTTACCCTAAGTGGTCCCTGGGCCAAGCTACCTTGTAACACTCAAGGACTATGGGCAGATGCAAGATTAGCCCATCAGGTATTATCCTAAATGGTCTTACACTTAACCTCTCAACCCTTAATGATCATACACTGCCCGACAAGAGAGGACCTCTCCCTCGGCTGCAAGGAACAGTGTTGCACTCTCCACTTATATGGATCCCGGGAATTAAAACCTTTTGCAAACATTTTAGAAACCATAATTTATATACTTTTATATCTCATATAAAATATTCTTTGTAAAACAAATCTCAACGGTTGAAATCGGCTACCGGTAGTCTTGGTTTCCAACAGTGAGAGCGCATCCCCTATCATTACCTTTGTCCGACAAAGGGGCTGATCCTGTCACTATGATCACCCACTCAGATGAATTCTCGGATTGTCCCAACATACCCAGGTTTTGACCCCCGCTAAGGATCTCACTGATTGGTACATCAAAGACACCCCGATTCGACACCTAGTGCAGTATCATAATCGAGTCTAGGGGTTAGGTTCAACTTTCCAGTTTTGCCCATCAATCTCCATGGTCCAGGGCAATACTAGAAGTCTGGTCCAGTTCAAAGATTCAATTAATCCCACACTGTATGTGCCTAGGGTCTCACCCTGGTAGGTGAGACAAGCCACTCCAACCGACTTGGTGGCACCACAGTGTCAGCCTTGTCAGGATAGGTCTCCCAGACCGACCCACTGGGTGTGAACATTCTAAACTAACATGAGTCTCATTAAGTGTCTAGTTTAAGGGTATTACATAGAAGCATACCAAGGGAACATGAAACAAATATGCACTTTTATTCATTTACAGTAAACTCATAAAGTACATCATTTTGATTGAAGCTAAGGGCATACAAAACTGTCTAACACAAAAGCCCATTTCGAAGTGGGCTGATATGATCACCTCTTCCTGGGGCAAATCTGAGATTAATGTTAGTAAAAGTATTGGGCCTTTAACCTTATCCACTCTAGGGGACCAAATTCAAATTTGATTTGAATTTGGTAACCTCTTGATAAGATAAGGAGTAAGCTAACTTAATCTGCAGATAGGATTATCCCCTATCCAAATACTGATTTGGATTGGGATAACACCCAATTAGGAGGTTTCTTAATCAAGAAGAAAGAGGAGAAACCCTAAGAGATATATCAGATTTCAAACCAGGATTGGTATGCAAGATATACCTCCTGCGAATTGAGATTTGATCACACACAGACTCCAGAGAGAAGAGAAATAGTTCAGCCCTCTACGTACCTGGAGTTCTCCTCCAGCCGCCTCCATTCCCTCTTGCAAGATTGGATCTTTGTAGCAATAGGAAGTCAAGAAATCAATTCTTGACATCAGCCTTGTAGGAAAGACTAAAAAAAGATTCGGTTTTTAGAGTTTCCAGAGGATTTTTGCGAAGGATCCAGTGTGTAGGACGCACCCTGCTAGTTCCGTTCCATCCACAGCTGTGTCATCTTCAGCAGGAGCGGATCTTGGTTTCTTCTTTGGGCGTGAACACCGACTTTGTGAGATACTGCTTCTCCGGATCAGGTATATTCCTCCCTTTTGCTTTTGGTTCAGATCTGGTTCGATTATGGTTCAAGTAGAATCCTTGAATATTTTATTCTAAATTAGGGAATATGATTCCCAATTGGGAGAAGGTAGGAACATTTTTGAAATTCGCCCACCCATTTTGCACCCTTCATGGCGTCCATTAGATGGATCCTACCATTCTTTTAGTAGTATCAGAGCCAAGTTCAAATCTCTAACAAAAAAAAAAAATCAGATCTGACCCTACATAGATGGACAGAAGATGTTCTGCCAAGATTTGCACAGATTGCTGTCTTTTTTTTTTTCAAGAAATGGTTTCTTGTTAAGGGTGATTGATTTGAAATTAATTTTTGTTAAATCCAAAATTTATTTAGAATTGTTCTTTATTTATTTTTGATTTAATGGACTGTTCGAACCTGGAGATCGCAGTGTGGTTTTGGCGTAGATGGTCTGCGCACCCTTTTTTATTTATTTTATTCAATTCGGTTTGTAAATATATTTTTTTTTATTTTTTCTAGACTGTATGTATAGGATTTGATCAAGAATGTAATTAAATAATAGAAATAGGATTTCTGTTATTTATTTTCTTGATTAAAGAAGAAGGAAGAAGATGTTGGCGCTGGAGATTTGCAGATGGAGAAATCGCTTCCTGCGATTTGCAGTTTATGAAACTGTAACATTAGTGATTAACCTCTGTTTTGCAGGTGGTGCGAACAGTCCATAGTTGATTTGTGTTTGTTTAAAATCAAGATTATTAATTTCAGATCTTTCATGAATTAATTCTTGAATTGAAAATCAGTTTTGGACCATTTCGGACTAGATTGGACCAAAACTGTTTGGACCGAGTCTGGGGTTCGAAAGGGGCTGTTTTTCAGTCCATATTTCTCACACTTGTTATTCAAATCTGATGTTCAATTACAGGGATTAATTCGACCCACCTGTAAAGCCCAATTTTAAAGGGTTAAAACTGCAAAAGCCCGTTATTGTGAGAAAAGCTGTATGGGCCGAACTACTAACTGCAATTCAACCCATACACCTAATAGGCATTAATTGTTAATGCTTTGGGTTTTTAAATGGGCTATTTGATGGGCTTTATAGCAGTTAATTGATTGGATCAATTCCTCCTTTACATGTGATGTTTGGATGTTTGATGTGCTGCGACCATGGGCCATAAGCACTTGGCCCATGTTGACTCGTTAGTGGCTCTTGTGCACACCATGGCTGAATGTACATCATTGCCATGGTGTCCCTTAAGGTCATTGGATGACCCCTCTTTGCTTGGTGAACCCTACAACCCTGAAAAGGGATGCGTACAGAACCCCTAGCCGATTAAAGTCCACAAAAAATCTGACTTTATGAAAGTTAGTGGGAGCCACTTTGGTTTGACCTAAATTAGAACTAGGGCATAATTTTGTTCCCTCTAGTAAATATGAATGCATGTGATAAGAAGATCCATATGATGGACTCTTTAAAGGCCTTCCGTCATTAGCACAATGATGGGTCCATCAGTAATGAGGAAACACACCATAAAATTGGGCTATCCATTTGCTGTTGGATCTATTAGAGTGTTTCATAAGATGATAGGGGTGTCATAGACCAATGTGGGAGGGGCTTCACTAGAAAATGGGAACTCTCTCATGGTACCTTGGCGTAACCTGAATATGATGGGTGTGCACTCACTAGATAGAAAGGTTTACCTGAAAATGGCTCTGAATCTTGTCTGATAGAGGCCAAAGGGATACTCATTTGATGAGTAGATATGATCCGTCACAGAAAGGCGGTGGGGTTTTGCAGCTGAAACAGTTGGCTTCACGCACCCTATGTGATTTTCCACATTTTCTGAGACATTTCATCATCTCTGTCACTGAGAAATGAGGAAAATCTTAGAGATGAACAAATGGGAATGGACCATAGATTAAAAACCATATCTATGTAGGTAACATGAATCAAACTAAGGTTGTGGACTAATGTCTTTGTTGTTGGATCAGAAAATGGCAAACGGTCAATTTGCAAATCTTCTAGACGATAATAAGCTTAAGGGCCCAAACTATGCCGACTGGTACAAAAATCTTATGCTGGTCCTAACTTTCGAAAAGTTAGACAATGTGGTGAAAAATCCTACCCCGGAACGTCCGGGTGATAAGGCTTCTGAGGTCGGTAGGAGGGACTACCAAGATTGGGAGGATAAGAACTCCCTAGCCCGTTGTTTTGTCATTTTCTCATTAGACAACTCAATACAGAGGCAGTTCGATCATATCGAACTAGCCAAGGACATATTGGACAGACTAAGAACAATGTATGAAGAGCAGAACCGTTCTACTCGACAGAAGGTCCTGAAACTATTCATGACCGCGTAGATGTCCAAAGGGCAGAAAGTTCATGACCATTGTCTTCGGACGATGGAATACATTAACGAACTCGAAGCTCTTGGATCTGGGCTAGATCTTGGCATGCAATTGGATGTCATCCTGAATTCTTTGCCCTCTTCCTTCAATGTGTTCACAATGAACTACAATATGAATAAGCTGAAAGTCAGCGTCTAGGAACTCAGCAATATGTTGCAGAGAGCCGAGGATTTACTAAAGAAGGATGAGCCTGTGTTTATGCTTGCTGAAGCTAACAAATCAGGCAAGAAAAAGAGAAAGACAAAGAAGCCCCAGAAGAAAGCTGCCAAACCCAAGAAGTAGAAGAAGAACAAGGCATCTGATGTCTATCACTTCTGCAAGCTGACCGGCCACTAGAAGAGGAACTGTCCTGCCTACCTAGAATCTAAGAAAGGTAACATCGAAACTTGTGTCATAGAAACTAATATGTTAGTTACTTCTGTGTCTTGGTGTGTTGACTCCGGGGCTTCAACTCATGTGTGTAACTCACTGCAGGGGTTCAAAGTTAGTAGAAAATTGAGTGAAGGTGAAGTGACACTAATTTTGGGAACGACTACAAGTGTTGCAGTTGTGGGAATAGGAACCGTAGAATTAGGTTTTAGAGAAGGAGTCCTTGTACTTAAAGATTGTCTTTATGTACAGAACTTGAGAAGAAATTTAATTTCTGTTTCTAAACTGTGTGCTGATGGATATACTGTTTATTTTAGTAATATGATTACTATTAAACGGAATAACAAATTCATCGCATGCGGGGAACTGGAGAACGGTCTCTATGTTCTTCATCCTTCTCTGTAAACTAACCTAACCAAAACTACGTTGGTCGAAAATACCAAGAAAAGGAATCGTGATACAGTAAATCCCACGTGCCTCTGGCATTACCGACTTGGCCATATCGGTGTTGACCGAATAACAAGGCTGGTAAAGGATGGTCCTTTGGATTTTCTAACCGTAGAAAATCTTTCCACTTGTGAGCCTTGCCTTCAAGGTAAGATGACTAAGCGGCCATTTGATGGTAAGCCTGAAAGATCTGGAGGCACACTTGACCTAATACATTCTGATGTATGTGGTCCCCTGAGTGTAAGGACACGGAATTAACATGTATATTTCATCACCTTTATAGATGATTTTTCACGATATGGTTACATGTACCTAATGAGACACAAGTCTGAATCCTTTGAAAAGTTCAAAGAGTTTAGATAGGAAGTCGAGAAATAGTTGTGGACAGAAGTTAAGGCCCTTCGATCGGATCGAGGTGGCGAGTATCTCTCTAACGAATTCAGGGACTACTTAAAGGACAATGGGATAGTGTCACAACTAGCTCCTCCTGCTACACCTCAACTCAACGGTGTTTCAAGGAGGAGGAATAAGACCTTGTTAGACATGGTCCGATCAGTTCTCATACGCTCAGAATTACCCTCATTCTTTTGGGGATATGCATTAGACACTGCTATCTGCATGCTGAATTGGGTTCCAACCAAATCAGTTCCGAAAACTCCATTTGAACTATGGACCGAAAGGAAGCCAAGTGTGAGACACTTGAAGATTTGGGGTTGTTCTGCACACGTTAAAAGAACAAGTGCAGACAAGTTGGAATCCAAAACCAGCCGTTGCCTATTTATTGGCTACCCAAAGGATTCAGTGGGTTATCTATTCTATTAACTAAGTGAGCAGAAAGTGTTCTGCAGTTGAAACGCCCAATTCTTAGAATCCGAATACATCCTGGACACTCACCGTCAGGAAATAGTTCTTGATGAGGAGAGCTCAGGAGCAGTGGGAGATGTCCCACAAGTTATAGGTAGTGACCAACCTAGAAGGTCCACCCGGGTATCCAGACCACCAGTCCGATATGGTTATGACCAGGATAGTTACCTGGTGGAAGCCTTGACTAGTGAAGAGGATCCCGTGACTTATGCGGAAGCTATGTTAGACATAGATTCCCAGAAGTGGGTGGAGGCCATGAGAGTTGAGATGGACTCGATGGAGACCAATGGAGTCTGGACTCTAGTAGATCTGCCCTCTGGGATAAAAGCAATTGGTTGCAAATGGATCTACAAGAGGAAGAAGGGCCCTGATGGCAGGATTGAGACCTACAAAGCTTGTTTGGTGGCGAAAGGGTATACTCAGAAGGAAGGCATCGATTATGAGGAAACCTTTTCGCCCGTGGCCATGCTTAAATCCATTAGGATCCTGCTAGCTGTAGCAGCATACCATAACTACGAGATTTGGCAAATGGATGTCAAAACCGCATTCCTAAATGGAGATCTTAGTGAAGATATCTACATGCAGCAGCCGAAAGGCTTCATAGCTATGGGTCAAGAACACATGGTATGTAAACTTAATAGATCCATATATGGACTTAAGTAGGCTTCTAGGAGTTGGAACATCCATTTCGATTCTACTGTCAAAACGTTTAACTTTGTGCAGATTCTAGATGAGCCCTTGACGGGTTTGTCGAAGCCCTCAAAATTAGTACTAGTCCCACAATAAGATATTTGTAGTAAAAGTGGTACTAGGTCAAATCTCACAGGGAGCGAATCAGTAACCTCTTAGCCAAATGGATACTATAATTGAGTGGGGAAATTTAATAACTAGAATTAAAAGAATAAGAAAGCACTTAAACAAACAAGAGAAAAATCAGTCTTACCGAATTTTGGTTCAAGGGTTCGGGTTGAATCGATTGGCCATCGATCCTAGGTACAATTCAGCATTTTGCAATTCAAGCATTTAACCTTAGATTTACTAGGATAGCCATAATAAACCTTGTGTTTTCCTAATTCAGTTGACCAAACCCAGCATTCGATCAACACTTATCACCACTCAACTGGGTACGATAGCGTTCCATGTTAAACAATGATAGCATTAAGATTTGTGAAAACAGTTAAACCAAAATAACAATAATTGAGATAGCTGCAATTATTGAATTTTGTTCCATCGATTCCTTTAGGTTGAACGATGATAAAATGTTGGTCAAATGCTATCATGAACAATTGACCCAAAAAGATATCAACCTAATTGCTACTTGTACCATTATTCATGACAATTACGGATCACCGAAATCATGGATAGCAATAGGAAAATCAACATTAATTTAGTTGTCAAACTAATTAACATAAATGTCCAATAAAAATATGCACAAGAATCAAAGAATAATTGAATTAGAAAGCAAGAAAATAAAGTAACTACAGAACCTCACAATGACACAACCGAACCTCCCCCTTGAACCAGAAAAAGAAGCTTAGCTACTCATGATCCGCGCAATCTCCATGCTTTTCTTCTCCTTAGCCGAACTACCTTCTTGAGCTTCTTGGCCTCTTGATGATCTCTTGGATCTTGGAATGAGTGATGCTAGAGCTGGTTCGCTCCCTCTTTATATAGCCAAAGGAGAGGGCTATTTTCCAACTCCTTCTAGGAGATCATCTTATCTTTAGGGAGTCTTGATCTTATCTTCTTTGAACTAATCCTATCATATCTATTATCTAATCCCCAACCTTCTTATCCTTATAGGATTACATTCAAAGTTTAGATCTAATAAAACTCTCTCCCTCTTGGGAGATTACATTCGAATTAGGACTCTAGACTCTTGTATCCGAGTTGGGCTTCTCTACTACTTGGGCTGCTTCCAGGTTCTTCTGCGAGTTGGGCTTCAGCTGTTAAATGGGCTTGGCTGCGACGTTGCTCCGACTTTGGGTCCGGTTTCGTACTCGATGCGGACCGAACCAGTCAATGCCCAAAACATAAAAGTTGTGGGTGACGGGTTTGTCGAAGCCCTCAAAATTAGTACTAGTCCCACAATAAAATATTTGTAGTAAAAGTGGTACTAGGTCGAATCCCACAGGGAGCAAATCAGTAATCTCTTAGCCGAATGAATAAAGTAATTGTGTGGAAAAATTTAATAACTAAAATTAAATGAATAACAAACTAAAAAAATAAGAGAAAAATCAGTCTTACCGAATTCTGGTTCAAGGGTTCGGGTTGAATCGATTGGCCATCGATCCTATGTATAATTCAGCATTCTTGCAATTCAAGCATTTAACCTTAGATTTACTAGGATAGCCATAATAAACCTTGTGTTTTCCTAATTCAGTTGACCAAACCCAGCATTCGATCAACACTTATCACCACTTAACTGGGTACGATAGCGTTCCATGTTAAACAATGATAGCATTAAGATTTGTGAAAATAGTTAAACCAAAATAACAATAATTGAGATAGCTGCAATTATTGAATTTTGTTCCATCGATTCCTTTAGGTTGAATAATGATAAAACGTTGGTCAAAGGCTGTCACGAACAATTGACCCAAAAAGATATCAACCTAATTGCTACTTGTATCATTCTTAGTGACAATTACGGATCACCGAAATCATGGATAGCAATAGGAAAATCAACATTAATTCTGTTGTCAAACTAATTAACATCAATGTCCAATAAAAATATGTACAAGAATCAATGAGTACTTGAATTAGAAAGCAAGAAAATAAAGTAACGACAAAACCTCACAATGATACGATCGAACCTCCCCCTTGAACCAGAAAAAGAAGCTTAGCTAATCATGATCTGCGCAATCTCCATGCTTTTCTTCTCCATAGCCGAACTACCTTCTTGAGCTTCTTGGCCTCTTGATGATCTCTTGGATCTTGGAATGAGTGATGCTAGAGCTGGTTCGCCCCCCTCTTTATATAGCCAAAGGAGAGGGCTGTTTTCCAACTCCTTCTAGGAGATCATCTTATCTTTAGGGAGTCTTGATCTTATCTTCTTTGAACTAATTCTATCCTATCTCTTATCTAATCCCCAACCTTCTTATCCTTATAGGATTACATTCAAAGTTTAGATCTAATAAAACTCTCTCCCTTTTGGGAGATCACATTCGAATTAGGACTCTAGACTCTTGTATCCGAGTTGGGCTTCTCTGCTACTTGGGCTGCTTTCAGGTTCTTCTGCGAGTTGGGCTTCAGCTGTTAAATGGTCTTGGCTGTGACGTTGCTCCGACTTCGGGCCCAGTTTCGTACTTGATGTGGACCGAACCAGTCAATGCCCAAAACATAAAAGTTGTGGGTCTTTCGTTCTTCTTTCCAATGCTTCTTGAATTGCCCAATTCGGAGTCCGAAATTGTGAGTTAGGCCCAAATCACTGACTATCGCCGAAACTGTGCAAAATCGCCCGAATTGGCATGTTTCCTTCCAATTGCCTTCTTTATTGCCCTGAATCGAAATACAAGAGTAATGAGTGCATTTAAGTGTTAAAATAATAAAAAAAATATGAAAATTAGGCGACAAAAATAGGGTTCTTTTCAGTCTCATCTGTGGGTCTTTCGTTCTTCTTTCTAATGCTTCTTGAATTGCCCAATTCGGAGTCCGGAATTGTGAGTTAGGCCCAGATCACTGACTATCGCCGAAACTGTGCGAAATCGCCCGAATTGGCATGTTTCCTTCCAATTGCCTTCTTTATTGTCCTGAATCGAAATACAAGAGTAATGAGTGCATTTAAGTGTTAAAATAATGAAAAAATATGAAAATTAGGGGACAAAAATAGGGTTCTTTTCAGTCTCATCAGCCCTGTGTTTACAGGAAATCCAGTGGGGATAAGATCACCCTTTTGGTGTTGTACGTGGACGATATCCTACTCATTGGGAATGATGTAGGAATGCTGACTTCGGTCAAGGTATGACTATCACAGCAGTTCTCCATGAAAGATCTTGGAGAAGCTTCATACACAAAGTGGATAATTGGATTATCCCAGGCTACTTACATTGACAAAATTGTCAAAAGGTACAACATGGAGAACTCCAAGAAAGGAAACGTTCCTTTCAGACATGGAGTCACTCTCTCCAAGAAGATGTATCCTAAGACTTCTGAGAAGATTGAGGGCATGAGAGACGTTCCCTATGCCTCAGTCGTAGGGAACATCATGTATGCCATGCTGTGCACTCGCCCGGACATAGCTCAGGCGGTGAGTGTGGTAAGTAGATTCCAGGCCAACCCAGTGAAAGGTTGAGAGATCCATCCCATGGACGCCCAAAGATTGCGGAATAAGGGGCGAATTTCAAAAATTTTTTCTCTCCCTTCAACTGGGAATCACATTCCCTATTTAGAAAATCATATTTTCAAGGATCAATCTTGAACCTTAAACTGAACCAGATCTGAATAAAAGGAATGAGAGAGAATAATACCTGATACGGAGAAGTAATATCTCCCAACGAAGGTGTTCACGCCCAAGGAATGATCCAAAGACTGTTCCCACTGAAGATGGCGCAGTGCAGGATGGAGCAGAATCAGCAGTGTTCTTCCCCAAGAACTCTGTCCTTCGCAAGAGACAGCAGGATGGAAAGTGAGCACAGTTTCCTTTGCAATCATTTCTCAAAGAACTGATGTCAAGATCCAATCTTGACTTCTCCCATAGCTGGAGATCGAACTAGCAAACAGGGCGGCAAGAGCAGGGAGGCGGCAAGAGAGTATTCGCAGGGTGCAGAATTCTCTCTTCTTAATTTTCAGCACTAAAGAGGATCTGATGTGTTTCTTGTTCTCTCTCAAGGTTGCCGCCCCCTCCTTCCTTTTGTTAACTTGAAAAGTTCAGCTCCTAATCCCATTAGGAGGTGCTTATCCAAATCATATTTGGATCAGCCTTCTCTTCTAGTGATAAGGATAAACCCTTATCTTATCTGCATATTAGATTAGCTTTATCCTAATCCCAGTAGGAGGTTTCTAGATCTGAATCACAATCTTGGAAACTGACTATATCCCGGACACCCATCATCAGGAAGTTGTTCTTGATGAGGAGAGCTCAGGAGCAGTGGGAGATGTCCCACAAGTTCCAGGTAGTGACCAACCTAGAATATCCACTCGGGTATCCAGGCCACCAATCCGTTATGGTTATGACCATGATAGTTACCTGGTGGAAACCTTGACTAGTGAGGAGGATCCCGTGACTTACACGGAAGCTATGTTGGACATAGATTCCTAGAAGTGGGTGGAGGCCATGAGAGCAGAGATGGACTCAATGGAGACCAATGGAGTCTGGACTCTAGTAGATCTGCCCTCCGGGGTAAAAGCAAACGGTTGCAAATGGATTTACAAGAGGAAGAAGGGCCCCGATGGTAAGGTTGAGACCTTCAAGGCTCGTCTGGTGGCGAAAGGGTACACTCAGAAAGAGGGCATCGATTATGAGGAAACCTTTTCGCCTGGGGCCATGCTTAAATCCATTAGGATCCTGCTAGCTGTAGCAGCATACCATGATTAGGAGATTTGGCAAATGGATGTCAAAACTGCATTCCTAAATGGAGATCTTACTGAAGATATCTATATGCAGCAGCCGCAAGGCTTCATTGCTGCAGGTCAGGAAAACATGGTATGTAAACTTAATAGATCCATTTATGGACTTAAGCAAGCTTCCAGAAGTTGGAACATCCGTTTTGACTCTGCCGTCAAATCGTTTGACTTCGAGCAGAATCCAGATGAACCCTATGTCTATAGGAAGTACAGTGGAAATAAGGTTACCTTCTTGGTTCTGTATGTAGATGACATTCTACTCATTGGGAATGATGTAGGTATGTTAACTACGGTGAAAGTATGGTTATCACAGCAATTCTCCATGAAAGATCTTGGAGAAGCCTCCTATATACTGGGTCTTCGACTCTATAGAGATAGATCGAAGCGGATAATAGGATTATCCCAATCTGCTTATATTGACAAAATAGTCAAGAGATACAGCCTGAAAAACTCCAAGAAAGGAAATGTTCCTTTCAGGCACGGAGTCACTCTCTCCAAGAAGATGTCTCCCAAGACTTCTGAGGAGATTGATGGCATGAAAGACGTTCCCTATGCCTCTGCCGTGGGGAGTATCATGTATGCCATGCTGTGCACACGTCCCAACATAGCTCAGGCAGTGTGTAGTAAGCAGATTTCAAGCCAACCCAGGGCAGGAGCATTAGACTGCTGTGAAAAACATACTTAAATACCTTCGAAGGACAAAAGAGTTTTGTCTAGTATTCGATGGTAGCTCACTACAGATCCAAGGGTATACTGATGCCGATTTTCAATCAGACCCAGATGATAGAAAGTCTACATCTGGATATGTTTTCACGATAGGATCATGTGCTATTTGCTGGAAAAGCAGCAAACAGGGGTCCACTGCAGACTCCACGACTGAGGCCGAGTACATTACCGCAAGTGAGGCTGCCAAAGAAGCCGTATAGATGAAGAAGTTCATTCATGAGTTGGGAGTAGTTCCGTCCGACACATCACTCATCCCATTGTTGTGCGACAACAATGGAGCCATTGCCCAGGCTAAGGAGCCACGAGCCCAATCGAAGTCGAAGCACATCGAGAGGAAGTACCACGTACTGCGGGAGATTGTTGGTAGAGGGGATGTCCTGATTCAGAAGGTAGCGTCAACGGATAATGTAGCAGACCCATTGAAAAAGCCACTATCACAGAAAGTGTTTAAGAAACACGTGGAAAGCATGGGACTCTGGCTAGTACCTGATTGGACCTAGTTGCAAGTGGGAGCTGTTAGACAGTTTTGTATGCCCTTAGCTTCAATCAAAATTGATGTACTTTATGAGTTTATTGTAAATGAATAAAAGTACATATTTGATTCATGTTCCCTTTGTATGTTTCTGTGTATTACCCTTAAACTGGACACTTATTGAGACTCGTGTTAGTTTAGAATGTTCATAGCTAGTGGGTTGGTCTGGGGAGACCTATCCTGACAAGGCTGACACTATGGTGCCACCAAGTCGGTTGGGGTGGCTTGTCTCAGCTACCGGGGTGAGACCCTAGGCACATACAGTGTGGGATTAATTAAATCTTTGAACTGGACCACATTTCCAGTATTGCCTTGGACCTTGGAGATTGATGGGCAAAACTGGAAAGTTATACCCGACCCCTAGACTCGATTATGATACTGCACTAGGTGTCGGATCGGGGTGTCTTTGATGTACCAATCAGTGAGATCCTTAGCGGGGGTCAAAACCTGGGTATGTTGGGACAATCTGAGAATTCATCTGAGTGGGTGATCATAGTGACAGGATCAGCCCCTTTGTCAGGCAAAGGTAATGATCGGGGATGCGCTCTCACTGTTGGAAACCAAGATTACCGGCAGCCAATTTCAACCGTTGAAATTTGTTTTGCAAAATATATTTTATATGAGATATAAAAGTATATATATAATGGTTTCTAAAATGTTTGCAAAAAGTTTTAATTCCCGGGATCCATATAAGTGGAGAGTGCAACACTGTTCCTTGCAGCCGAGGGAGAGGTCCTCTCTTGTCGGGCAGTGTATGATCATTATGGGCTAAGAGGTTAAGTGTAAGACCATTGAGGATAATACCTGACGGGCTAATCTTGCATCTGCCCACAGTCCCTGGGTGTTACAAGGTGGCTTGGCCCAGGGACCACTTAGGGTAAGTGTTGGGCCCATAGAGCCCATTTGATGGGTTTCAGGGGGTGTACTATCTTTAACAGTATATTCGACCAGGCCTTGTAACAAAGGTTGGGCCGAACCCATGTGGCTGATGTGTAGATCAATGCTTGGGTCCCACGCCATACAAGCACCTCCTAATGGGATTAGGAGCTGATCTTTTCAAGGTAACAAAAGGAAGGAGGGGGCGATAGCCTTGAGAGAAACAAGAAACACATAAGATCCTCTTTATTGCTGAAATCAAGAAGAGAGAATTCTGCACCCTGCGAATACTCTCTTGCCGCCCTGTTTGCCAGTTCGATCTCCAGCTGTGGGAGAAGTCAAGATTGGATCTTGACATCAGTTCTTTGAGAAAGGACTGAAAAGGGAAGCTGTGCTCATGTTCCATCCTGCTGTTTCTTGTGAAGGATAGAGTTCTTGGGAAGAACACTGCTGATTCTGCTCCATCCTGCACTGCGCCATCTTCAGTGGGAGCAGTCTTTGGATCCTTCCTTGGGCGTGAACACCTTCATTGGGAGATATTACTAATCCGTATCAGGTGTTATTCTCTCTCATTTCTTTTGGTTCAGATCTGGTTCAGTTTAAGGTTCTAGATTGATCCTTGAAAATATGATTTTCTAAATAGGGAATGTGATTCCCAGTTGAAGGGAGAGAAAAATTTTTGAAATTCGCCCCTTATTCCGCAATCTTTGGGCGTCTATGGGATGGATCTCTCATTCCCTTCAGTATAATCCTCCCTTTTGCTTTTGGTTCAGATCTGGTTCGATTATGGTTCAAGTAGAATCCTTGAATATTGTATTCTAAATTAGGGAATATGATTCCTAGTTGGGAGAAGGTAAGAAAATTTTTGAAATTCGCTCACCCATTCCGTACCCTTCATGGCATCCATTAGATGGATCCTACCATTCTTTCAAGCTATTCTAATATGGAAAGTCAAATTTCTGATCTAACTGCTTTGGTTCGTTAATTGGCTGCAGGGCAATTAAAAACGACTGCGGTTTGTGACATTCCTGGGCATCCTACGGACATGTGCCCATCATCGTGAGATGATTCAATGCAACAAGTCAATGCCATAGGAGGATTTCCTAGCGAACCTCAATGCAAATATGATCCCTATTCTAACTATTACAATCCTGGATAGAGGGATCATCCCAATCTGAGCTGTGGAAATCAAGGAGGGTGACAAAGATTCTAGCCTCAAGCTTTTAACAAACAACCTCCAATTCCAACACTTACCTAAGCCAAAAATCAACTCTCAAATTCAGGTATATCTTTTGATGAGATAGTTAAGTTCTAGTGACTAACATTCAACAATTCCAATAGGAAACAAGGGCCAGCATCCATAACTTGGGGAACCAAATCAGTCAATTTGCTACTTCTATTAGCAAGTTGGAGGCACAAACTTTTGGAAAACTACCATTACAGATGGTGGTTAATCCCAAGGAGAGTGCTAGTGCAATGGTGCTAAGAAGTGGGAAGGAATTGCAGTCACAACTTGCTTTGCCAAGGAAACTGAATGAAGAGCAAAAAGAAGAGGAAGAACAAGATCCACCTGAGAGTTCCAATAAGGAAACTTTTGAAGAAGAAGTATGAACGAGGAGCTCAAATTGAGTGCACAATTGGATATGAAGGAAGAGTTAGATTCGTCCTATGCCCATTTTTTCTATAGATATTATTGACTCTTTAGTGTAGCAAACTTTTGAACTAGATGATGAAGACATATTGAAAGTTGCACTTAACAATGGGCCTGATCAATTACAACAAGCAAAAAAGGAGTTTGTGTTGAATCCTGAATTGCAAAATTCGACTTTTGAGTTGGAATCTTTTAAAACTATAACTCTTAGTTTACCTCCAGCTCACACAAAACTCCTTCCATCTATTTTGCATGCCCCTATTCCAAATTTGAACCCACCCATGATGGATGAAATAGGAGCACACCGAAAGCTGCAACCACGAGAGTTAAAGGATCCATGATAGGGAAGTAGTTTTTTCCTTTTTCTTTTTGTTTTTACATTTCTAGTTTAGTTTTTCTACCCTTTCTTTGCATTTAACCTCACATTGGGTACAATATAAGTTTTAAGTGTGGAGGAGGGGATTTAGGTTAGAATTTAGGTCGCATTTTAAAATTTGATTTAGGTCATGTTTTTCTACATTTGCTTTTCAAAAAAAAAAAACCTCAACTCTTTTGAAATCAATTGAAACAATGTTCTAGGAAAATTCTTGTGAACCTAGTAATGAGGTATGGCTAAGGAGTACATGACTTATCTGAAGCCATTTCCATTTAAGCTACTCCTAAATTCAGGTTTAAGTAAATAGGGTAAATACTTCACCATTGCACAATTGGTAGGATGGAGCATAAAATGCACCTACCAGGCAAGTAATCCAATGGTAGGATGGAGCATAAAATGCACCTGCCAGCCAAGTCATCTAATAGTAGAACGGAGCATAAAATGCACCTACTAGCAAGCAATGCAAACAATAGGATTGAGCATAAAATGCACCTACTGACCAAGTAATCGAAATGTGAGATGGAGCAAAAAATGCACTCACTTCTTCAGATGAGAGAAAATGAAAATAAAAAGAGAGAGAAGATAAAAAGGTTTTCCCTAATTTACTACATTGTTTGTAGTAGCAAAAATTGGATTGACTAATGAATGAGTTGTGTATGACTTGGTTGTGTTGATTTAACGGTTCACAGTATTTAACCTAGAATATTTGTGGAAAAAGATGAAGGAAAGTTGAATTTAAAAATTGGTAGGATAGTTAGTTTGTTCTTGTTCTATATTTGCTTGAATCTTGTCTTGCCCGAGGGCGGGCAAGGTTTAAGTGTGGTGGATTTGATGGGAATAAAAAGTATTATATTTTTATCCCCAAATATTCATTCTTTTACATTAAATTATCACTGAATTGGACTCATTACTCTTGTATTTCGATTCAGGGCAAACAAGAAGGCGACAGAAGGAAAACAAGGCTAATCGGATGATTTTGCATAGTTTCGGCACTATTCAGTAATCTGGGTATAATTCTCAAACCAGGACTCCGATTAGAATGATTCAAGATGCACCGAAAAGATAAGGAAAAACTACACAACTTTTATGTTTTGAGTTTTAACAGATTCGGTCTAAATCGAGGTCAAATTCGGGCCTGAAGTTGGAGAAAATTCGTAGAGAAGTCTAGCCCACAGCTGAAGCCCAATTCGTAAAAGAGCCTTGTAGCAGCCCAATTTATTGAAGAAGCCTAACTCGAATTCAAGAATAAAAAGCCCCATCAGATTTAAATTTCAAATGCAATTCTAGAAGGATAAGAGGATTGATATTACTAGATAAGAGTGATTACTAGATAAGAGATATGATAGGATTAGATCAAAACTGATTAGGACTTTCTATTTTTTAGGATAATCTCCTAAGAGGAGTTGGAGAGAGCCCCTCCTCCTAAAGCTATATAAAGGGGGGGGGGCAGACTAGCTTTAGGCATCAATCAATCAAGAAATCAAGCAATCAAGCAAGCAAGCAATCCATTTATCTTGGAAGCAAAGCAAGGAGACAACAACTATGAGCGGCTGAGCTTTTCTTTTCTGATTCAAGGGGGATTGTTGATTTAATTGTGTCATCGTGAGGTTATGTGTTTAATTTGATTTCTTACTTTTAATTCAAGTATTCATTGATTCTTGCGCATGTTCTTATGGAAGTTAATGTTGATTAGTCTGACAAATTAATTAATGTTGATCTTCCTACTGCTATCTATGATTCAGTGATCTGTATTTGGATAGGGGATAATCTTAATGCTATCTGAAGATTAGATCAGCCCACTCCTGATCTCATCAGGAGGATAACCTTAATCCTATCTATAGATACGCCTCCTTAAGTGGGTGATCATATAAGCCTAGGTCGAAATGGGCTTTTAGGCCCATTAAGAAAAATAGTGCTCAATAAGTTTTCAAACTACTGACCACTTGGGCTTCTTTGTATGGCATGGGACCCAAGCATTGATCTACACATCAGCCACATAGGTTCGGCCCAGCCTTTGTTACAAGGCCTAGCCAAATTCACTAGAAAGCCCAGTGAACCCCTTGAGCCCATCACATGGATTCTATGGCCCCAACACTAACACTAAGTGGTCCTTGTGCCAAGCCATCTTATAAAAACTCAGGGACTGTGGGCAGATGCAAGATTAGCCTATCAAGTATTTCCCTAAATGGCTATACACTTAACCTCTCAGCCCATAATGATCAAACACTGCACGACAAGAGAGGACCTCTCCCTTGGCTGCAAGGAACAATGTTGCACTCTCTACTCATATGGATCCCAGGAATTAAAACCATTTGCAAACATTTTGAAACCGTATATAAGTATATATCATATATATAAATTTGCAAAACAAATTCCAATGATTGAAATCAACTACCGACAGTTTGGTTTCCATTAGAGAGAGTGCATCCCCGATCATTACCTTTGTCCAACAAAGGGGCTGATCCCATTGTTAGACAGTTTTGTATGCCCTTAGCTTCAATCGAGATGATGTACTTTTTGATTTTATTGTAAATGAATAAAAGTGCATATTTGATTCATGTTCCCTTGGTATGTTTCTATGTAATACCCTTAAACTGGATACTTAATGAGACTTGTGTTAGTTTAGAATGTTCACAGCCAGTGGGCCGGTCAAGGGAGACCTATCCTGACAAGGCTGACACTGTGGTGCCACCAAGTCGGTTGGGGTGTCCTGTCTCAGCTATCGAGGTGAAACCCTAGGCACATACAGTGTAGGATTAATTGAATCTTTGAACTGGACCTGATTTCTAGTATTGCCCTGAACCTTGGAGACTGATGGGAAAAACTGGAAAGTTACACCCGACCCCTAGTCTCGATTATGCAACTGCACAAGGTGTTAGATTGGGTTGTTTTTGATAAACCAATCAGTGAGATCCTTAGCGGGGGTCAAAACCTGGGTATGTTGGGACAGTCTGAGAATTCATCTGAGTGGGTGATGATCATAGTGACAGGATCAGCCCCTTTGTCGGACAAAGGTAATGATCAGGGATGCACTCTCACTAATGGAAACCAAGACTGCCGGCAGCCGATTTCAATCATTGAGATTTGTTTCACAAAATATATTTTATATAAAAGTATATATTATTGTTTTGAAATGATTTGCAAAAGGTTTTAATTCCCAGGATCCATAAGTAGAGAGTGTAACACTGTTCCTTGCAGCCGAGGGAGAGGTCCTCTCTTATCGGGTAGTGTATGATCATTATGGACTGAGAGGTTAAGTGTAAGACCATTGAGGATATTAGCCGATGGGCTAATCTTGCATTTGCCCATAGTCCCTGGGTGTTACAAGGTGGCTTGGCCCAGGGACCACTTAGAGTAAGTGTTGGGCCCATAGAGCCCATAAGATGGGTTTCAGGGGGTGCACTGTCCATAACAGTGTATTCGGCCAGGCCTTGTAATAAAGGCTGGGCCGAACCCATGTGGCTGATGTGTAGATCAATGTTTGGGTCCCACGCCATACATGGAAGCCCAACTAGGCAGCAATTTGGAAGGCTAAGTGGGTACATAACCTTAAATGGGCCTTAAGCCCATTTCGAACTGGGCTGATTTGATCAGTCAATTAAAAAGGAGCAAATTCTGAGATGGATCAGCTGATAGGATTAGGCCCAGACCCTATCCACTTAGAGAGTCTAATATCTAAATAAGTTTTAGATCTAGAAGCCTCCTAATGGGATTAGGAACTGATCCCTTTAAATCTATAAAAGGAGGAGGGGGTGGCATCTTTTTGACATGCAACCAACATACTCTTATCTTCAGAGCTGAAATCACAAGAATAGAATTCTACACCCTGCGAATAATCTCTTGTCACCTCCTTTTTGCATCCGTCACCTCTAGTAGTTAGATCTCCTACTCTCTACAGGAGTAATCAAGATTTGATATTGATACCAATCTTTTGGAGAAAAGATTGATTGGAGCTGTATCACAAGGCATCCTATTGATTCTTGCGAAGGGTCAAGTTCTTTTGGAAGAACACTACTGATTCTACTCCATCCTGCACTGCGCCATCTTTAGTGGAAGCAGATTTTGGATCCTTCCTTGGGCGTGAACACCTCCATTGGGAGATACTGTTTCTCCGTATTAGGTATAATCCCTTCCTACTCCTTTTGGTTCAGATCTGGTTTAGTTTATGGTTCAAGAATGATCCTTGAAAATATGATTTTCTAAATAGGGAATGTGATTCCCAGTTGAAGGGAGAGAAAATTTTTTGAAACTTGCCCCCCTTATTCCGCAATTTTTGGGCGTCAATGTGATGGATATCCTATCCGTTCAATGGTATCAGAGCCATGGTTCAAATCTTGAACCAATTTGTTTAAGATCTGAACTTGCACAAATGGGTAGAAGGCATTCTACCCGATTTGCATAGATATGGGTTTTGAGAAACTTGTTCCCAAAATTAAAGAGCGAGTAATCTGAAATTAATTTTAGAGATGGAACAATTGTACTGAAAGATTGTCCTTATGTACAAAATTTAAGGAGAAATTTGATTTCTGTCTCAAAACTGTGTGCAGATGGTTATTCTGTTTTCTTTAGTAATACGATTACTATTAAAAGAAATAATAGATTCATCGCATACGGGGAACTGGAGAACGGTCTCTATGTTCAACATCCCTCTCTAGAAACTAACATAACCGAAACTACATTGGCTGAAATCCCCAAAAGAGAGCCCGTGATATAGTTTATCCCACGTGTCTGTGGCATTACCGACTTGGCCACATCGGTGTTGACCGAATCACAAGGTTGGTAAAGGATGGTCCTTTGGATTTTCTAACTGTAGAAGATCTTCCCAACTGTGATTCTTGCCTACAAGGCAAAATGATGAAACGACCATTTAATGGTAAGCCTGAAAGATGTACAGGCACACTTGACCTAATATGTACTGATGTATGTGGTCCCCTAAGTGTTAGGACATGGAATCAACATGTGTATTTCATCACCTTCACAGATGATTTTTTACGATATAGTTATGTGTACCAAATGAGACACAAGTCTGAATCCATTGAAAAGTTCAAAGAGTTTAGACAAAAGGTCGAGAAACAGTTAGGGAGAGAAATTAAAGCCCTTCGATCAGATCGAGGTGGCGAGTATCTCTCTGACGAATTCAGGGACTACTTAAAGGACAATGGGATAGTATCACAATTAGTTCCTCCTGCTACACCACAACTTAACGGTGTTTCAAAGAAGAGGAATAGGACCATATTGGATATGGCCCAGTCGTTTCTCATACACTCAGAGTTACCCCCATCCTTTTGGGGTTATGCATTAGAGACTACAATTTACGTGTTGAATCGGGTTCCAACCAAATCGGTTCCGAATACTCCATATGAACTTTGGACAGGAAAGAAACCAAGTGTCAGACACTTGAAGATTTGTGGTTGTCCAGCACACGTTAAAAGGCTCTATAGGTTACCTATTCTATGACCCAAGTGAGCAGAAAGTGTTCTGCAGTGAAAATGCACAATTCTTGGAAACTGATTACATCCTAGACACCCATCGTCAAGAAGTTGTTCTTGATGAGGAGAGCTCAGGAGCAGTGGGAGATGTCCCACAAGTTCTAGGTAGTGACCAACCTAGAAGATCCCCTCGGGTATCTAGGCCACCAGTCCGTTATGGTTATGACCATGATAGTTACTTGGTGGAAACCTTGACTAGTGAGGAGGATTCCGTGACTTACGCGGAAGCTATGTTGGACATAGATTCTCAGAAGTGGGTGGAGGCCATGAGAGTAAAGATGGACTCAATGGAGACCAATGGAGTCTGGACTTTAGTAAATCCACCATCCGGGGTAAAAGCAATCGGTTGCAAATGGATTTACAAGAGGAAGAATGGCCCCAAAGGTAGGGTTGAGACCTTCAAAGCTTGTCTGGTGGCGAAAGGGTTCACTCAGAAAGAGGGCATCAATTATGAGGAAACCTTTTTTGCCTGTGGCCATGCTTAAATCTATTAGGATCCTGCTAGTTGTAGCTGCATACCATGATTATGAGATTTGGCAGATGGTTGTCAAAACTGCGTTCCTGAATGGAGATCTTAGTGAAAATATCTATATGCAGCAGTTGCAAGGCTTCATTGCTGCAGGTCAGGAAAACATGGTATGTAAACTTAATAGATCCATTTATGGACTTAAGCAAACTTCTAGAAGTTGGAACATCCGTTTTGACTCTACTGTCAAATCGTTTGACTTCGTGCAGAATCCGGATGAACCCTATGTCTACAGGAAGTATAGTGGAGATAAGGTTACCTTCTTGGTTCAGTATATAGATGACATTCTACTCATTGGGAATGATGTAAGAATGTTAACTACGGTGAAAGTATGGCTTTCACAGCAATTCTCCATGAAAGATCTTGGAGAAGCCTTCTATATACTGGGTCTTCGACTCTATAGAGATAGATCGCAGCGGATAATAGGATTATCCCAATCTTCTTACATTGACAAAATAGTCAAAAGATACAACATGGAAAACTCCAAGAAAGGAAATGTTCCTTTCAGGCACGGAGTCACTCTCTCCAAGAAGATGTCTCCCAAGACTTCTGAGGAGATTGATGGCATGAAAGATGTTCCCTATGCCTCAACTATAGGAAGCATCATGTAAGCCATACTATGCACTTGTCCTGACATTGCTCAGGCAGTGAGTGTAGTAAGCAGATTTCAGGCCAACCCAGGGCAGGAGCACTGGACTGCTGTGGAAAACATACTTAAGTACTTACGAAGGACAAAAGAATTTTGTCTAGTATTCGATGGTAGCTCACAACAGATCCAAGGGTATACAGATGTCAATTTCTATTCAAGCCCAGATGATAGAAAGTCTACATCTAGATATGTTTTCAAGATAGGATCGTGTGCTGTTTGTTGGAAAAGCAGCAAATAGGGGTCGACTACAGACAACACGACCGAGGCCGAGTACATTGCTGCAAGTGAGGCTGCCAAAGAAGCCGTGTGGATGAAGAAGTTCGTTCACCAGTTGGGAGTAGTTCCATCCAGCACATCACCCATCCCATTGTTGTGTGACAACAATGGAGCCATTGCTTAGGCTAAGGAGTCACAAGCCCACTCGAAGTCGAAGCACATCGAGAGGAAGTACCACATACTGCTGGAGATTGTTGGTAGAGGGGACGTCCTGATTCAGAAAGTAGCATAAGTGGAAATGTAGTAGACCCATTGAAGAAGCCACTGTTACAGAAAGTGTTTGAGAAACATCTGGAAAGCATGGGACTCTGGCTTGTACCTGATTGGACCTAAGTGCATGTGGGAGCTGTTAGACAGTTTTGTATGCCCTTAGCTTCAATAAAGATGATGTACTTTATGAGTTTATTGTAAATGAATAAAAGTGCATATTTGATTCATGTTCCCTTAGTATGTTTTTTTGTAATACCCTTAAACTGGGCACTTAATGAGACTCATGTTAGTTTAGAATGTTCACAACCAATGGGTCAGTCTGGGGAGACCTATCTTGACAAGGCTGACACTGTAGTGCCACCAAGTCGGTTGGGGTGGCCTGTCTAAGCTACCGGGGTGAGACCCTAGGCACATACAGTGTAGGATTAATTGAATCTTTGAACCAGATAGATTTCCAGTATTGCCCTGGACCTTGGAGATTGATGGGCAAAACTGGATAGTTACACCCGAACCCTAGACTCGATTATGATACTGCACAAGGTGTCGGATTGGATTGTCTTTGATATATCAATTAGTGAGATCCTTAGCGGGGGGTCAAAACCTGGGTATGTTGGGACAGTCTGAGAATTCATCTTAGTGGGTGATCATAGTGATAGGATCAGCCCCATTGTCAGACAAAGGTAATGATCGGGGATGCACTCTCACTGATGAAAACCAAGACTGCCGACAGCCGATTTCAATCGTTGATATTTGTTTTGCAAAATATATTTTATATAAAAGAATATATTATGGTTTCGATATGACTTGCAAACGGTTTTAATTCCCGGGATCCATATAAGTAGAGAGTGCAACACTGTTTCTTGCTTCCGAGGGAGAGGTCCTCTCTTGTCGGGCAGTGGATGATCATTATGGGCTGAGAGGTTAAGTGTAAGACCATTGAGGATAATACCTGATGGGCTAATCTTGCATCTGCCCATTGTCCCTGAGTTTTACAAGGTGGCTTGGCCCAAGGACCACTTAGGGTAAGTTTTGGGCCCATAGAGCCCATAAGATGGGTTTCAGGGGGTGCACAGTCCATAATAGTGCATTCGGCCCTGCCTTGTAATAAAGGCTAGGCCGAACCCATGTGGCTGATGTGTCGATCAATGTTTGGGTCCCACGCCATACAAGGAAGCCCAATAGGGCAGCAGTTTGGAAGGTTAAGTGAGTACATAATCTTAAATGGGCCTTAAGCCCATTTCGAACTGGGCTGATTTGATTAATTAAAAATGGGTGAATTCTGAGATGGATCAGCTGATAGGATTTGGCCCAAACCCTATCCACTTAGTGAGTCCAAGATCTAAATAAGATTTAGATCTGGAAGCCTCATAATTAGATTTGGAGATAGATAATCTGATTTGCAGATAAGATAAGGGTTATCCCTTATCACTTAAAGGGACTTCTAATCCAAATATGATTTGGATCAGTAACTCCTAATGGGATTAGGAGCTGATCCCTTTAAGTCTATAAAAGGAGGATGGGGCGGCAGCCTTTTGACATGCAACCAACATACTCTATTCTTCAGAGCTGAAATTACAAGAAGAGAGAATTCTACACCCTACGAATACTCTCTTGCCGCCTCCTTCCGCAGCCGCCACTTCCAGCAGTTCGATCTCCTACTCTCTACAGGAGTAATCAAGATTTGATCTTGATACCAATCTTTTGGAGAAAAGATTGATTGGAGCTGTATTCACAAGCTATTCTGTTGATTCTTGCGAAGGGTCAAGTTCTTTTGGAATAACACTGTTGATTCTACTCCATCCTGCACTGCGCCATCTTTAGTGGAAGCAGATTTTGGATCCTTCCTTTGGTGTGAACACCTCCATTGGGAGATACTATTTCTCCGTATCAGGTATAATCCCTTCCTACTCCTTTTGGTTCAGATCTGGTTCAGTTTATGGTTCAAGAATGATCCCTGAAAATATGATTTTCTAAATAGGGAATGCGATTACCAGTTGAAGGGTTCACCCCCTTTATTTTGCAATCTTTGGGCATCTATGTGATGGATATCCTATCCCTTCACCCATCACAATGATCACCCACTCATATGAATTCTTTGACTATCCCAACATACCTAGGTTTTAACCCCCACTAAGGATCTCACTAATTGGCATATCAAAGACAGCCCAATCTGACACCTAGTGTAGTATCATAATCAAGTTCAGGGGTCTGGTGTAACTTTCCAGTTTTGCCCATCAATCTCCAAAGTCCATGGCAATACTGAAAATCTGGTCCGGTTCAAGGATTCAAGTAATCCTACACTACATGTGCCTTGGGTCTCACCATGGCGGCTGAGACAAGCCACCCTAACACTTGGCAGCACACCAGTGTCAGACTTGGCAGGGTAAATCTCCCTAAACTTATCCAATGGCGGTGAAGGTTCTAGAATAACGCGAGTCTCATTAAGTGTCCAGTTTAAGGGTCTTACACTGAAATATACCACAAAACATAAATCAAACATGTACTTTTTTTATTTACACTAAATGTCAAAAGTAAATCAAAGCTGATTGGAGGTAAGGGTATACAAAACTGTCTAATAGTGTGGGTTATCTTGAAACCCTGAACTAGACTGAAATTCCAATATTGCCTTGTACCTTAAAGACAGATGGGTAAAACTGGAATGTTACACCTAACCCCTATACTCGATTATGTTACTGCGCTGGGTGTCGGATTGAACTGTCTTTGATATACCAATCAGTGAGATCCTTAGAGGGGGTCAAAACCTAGGTATGTTGGGACAGTCCAAGAATTCATCTAAGTGGGTGATCATAGTGACAGGATCAGCCCCTTTGTCAGACAAAGTGAATGATCGGGGATGCACTCTCTAATGGAAACCTAAACTGCTAGCAGCTGATTTCAAGCCGATGAAATTTGTTTTTGCAAAATATATTTATATAAAGATATACATATATATATATATATATATATATATATTATGGTTTCAAAATGTTTGCAAAAGGTTTTAATTCCCAGTATCCATGTGAGTAGATAGTGGAGCACTGTTCTTTGTAGCCAAGGGAGAGGTCCTCTCTTGTCAGACAGTGTTTGATCATTATGGGTTGAGAGGTTAAGTGTAAGACCATTAAGGGTAATACCTGATGGGCTAATCTTGCATTTGCCCACAGTCCTTGGGTTTTCATAAGGTGGTTGGACCCAATGACCATTTAGTGTAAATGTTGGGCCCATTAAGAGCCCATGGTGATGGACTCAGGGGGTTCACTGTCTCCTATAGTGAATTCGGCCTAACCTTGTAATAGAGGTTGAGTTGAACCCATGTGTCTGATGTGTAGATCAATGTTTGTGTTCCATGCCATACAAGGATGGCCAACTGGGCAATAGGTTAAGAGGTTAAGTGAGCATATGGACTTAATGAGCCAAAAGCCCAATTCAAACTGGCTTAATAAGATTAATTAAATAGGGGTGGTTCTGGGATTTGAATCAGCTAATATGATAAGGGATTTATCCCTATCCACTCAAAGAGTCCAGATCGAAATAAAGATTTGGATTAGGAAACTCCTAATTTGATTAGGAAGACTGATCTTTATTTGCAAATAAGATAAGAGATTATCCTTATCTCTTAAACAGAGTCCAAATCCCAATATAAGATTTGGATTAGGAAACTCCTAATGAGATTAGGAGAACCTCTCTTTAAGGCTATAAATAGGAGAGCAGGGCGGACCTCCAAACACAACTCACAATTTGCTGAATTAAGAGAGAAGACAACGCAGTTTGAATGCTCCTATCTTCTGCTCTTTTCTTCCTGCTCTTTCCGCCCCTACTCAGTTTGATCTCCACCTGTGGGAGTGATCAAGAATAGTTCTTGATATTGCCTTTTGCTAGAAAAGGTAATCTGAAGTCATGCTCACCAGCCCTCCATCATATTCATGTTTTAGAATTTGGTTCTTGCTGAAGAGCCGTCTTGCTGATTTTGCTTCACGTCACACCGTGTCATCTTCGATGGAAGTAGTCTTTGGTTTCCTCCTTGGGCATGAACACCTTCATTGGGAGTTATTGTTACTCTGTATCAGGTATATCCCCTCCTCCCTTTTGGTTTTAGAATTGGTCCAGTTTGTTTTCAAGATCGATCCTTGAAAATGCTGTTTTCTAAAATAGGGAATGCGATTTCCACATGGGAGAGAGAAATTTTTGAAAATTTGCCCAACCTTCCTATAGGGTTTGGCCATCTATATGATGGATCTCTCATCCCTTCAATGATATCAGACCCAGGTTCAAATCTTGAACCAAATTAAACCAGATTTGGATCTACGCAAACGGGCAGAAGGCGTTCTACCCGATTTGCACAATTAATGTTTTTCTGGGAAATTGGTTTCCAGTTTTTGGGCCCTTAATTTTAAATTAAATCATTATAAATCTGATTAATGTTTAGAACTGTTCTATATATTTTTCTTGATTTTTGGGCTGTTCATATGGTAGAGATCAGATTCTTTAATGGCGCAAGAAATCTGCGCACCTGATATTCTATTCATTCTTGGTCTGTAAGTAATTATTTTTAATTTTTAGATGGAATGTATAGGAATTCAAATCTGATGTAATATTAATAGAAAAATAGGTTTTCTATTTTATTTCATTTGATGATGAAGTAGAAAAATGCAAAGGAGAAATTTTCGCAGATTTGGGTTCAGCTATCTACGATTTGTAGTTTTGAAAACTGCAAACTGTGAACTAACCTTTGTTTTGCAGGGTAGCAGACCTACGAACAACCCTCCTACTGATTCTTGATTGTCTTGTATCAATTATTTAATTTCAAATAATCATTCTTGAATTGAATCTTGAATTAAACATCAAACCCTAGACCCATTCGAACCAGATTGGACCAAACTGATTGGACCAAATCTATGGTTCGGTGGGGGCTGTTCTCAGCCCTAAAATTCCATATATGGGTCTAGGAGTTGATGATTAAATGTGAAATGCAATTCAGTCCACATCTGTAAAACCCAGTTTTAATCTGTTAAAACTACTTTAGCCCAATTCAGCATAAATGCTATATGGGCCAAACTGCTCTTTGCAGTTCAACCCATATACCTAGATAGTATTATTTGATAATGTTATGTGCTTTACATATGGGTTTTACAGTTATGTAAATGATTGGATCAATTATGAATTTCATGCATGTGATGTATGGATGTGTGATGTGCTACATTCATGGGCCATAAGCACTTGGCCCATGTTGATTCGATAGTGGCTCTTACTCACACCATGGTTGAATGCACATCATTGCCATGGTGTCCTTAAGATCATTGGATGATCTCCCTGTTAGACAGTTTTGTATGCCCTTAGCTTCAATCAGTTTTGATGTACTTTTAACATTTATTATAAATGAATAATGTGCATGTTTGATTCATGTTGTGTGGTATGTTTCTGTGTAAGACCCTTAAACTAGACACTTAATGAGACTCGTGTTAGTTTAGAACATTCACAGCCGTTAAATAAGTCTGGAGAGATTTATCCTACCAAGGCTGACACTGGTGTGCTGCCAAATGTTGGGGTGATCTGTCTTAGCCACCAGGGTAAGACCCAAGGCACATGCAGTGTGGGATTAATTGAATCTTTGAACCGGACCAGGTTTCCAGTATTGTCTTGGACCTTGGAGATTAATTGGCAAAACTGGAAAGTTACACTTGACCCCTAGGCTCGATTATGATACTGCACTAGGTGTCAGATTAGGTTGTCTTTGATGTACCGATCAGTGAGATTCTTAGCAGGGGTCAAAACCTGGGTATGTTGGGACTATCTGAGAATTCATCTGAGTGGGTGATCATAGTGACAGAGTCAGCCCCTTTGTCAGACAAAGATAATGATCGGGAATGCACTCTCTCTGATGGAAACCAAATTGTCGGCTGTTGATTTCAATCGTTGGAATTTTGTTTCACAAAATTTATATATATGATATATAGATATGTATGGTTTCAAAATGTTTGCAAATGGTTTTAAATCCCAAGATCCATATGAGCAGAGAGTGCAACACTATTCCTTGCAGCCAAGGGAGAGGTCCTCTCTTGTCAGGCAGTGTTTGATCATTATTTGCTGAGAGGTTAAGTGTAAGGCCATAAATGGTTACTCCTGATGGGATAATCTTGCATCTGCCCTCAGTCCCTGGGTTTTTATAAGATGACTTGGCCTAGGGACCACTTAGTGTAAGTGTTGGGCCCAGAGAGTCCATGTGATGGGCTCAGGGGGTTAATTGGGCTCTCCAGTGAATTTGGCTAGGTCTTGTAACAAAGGCTAGGCCAAACCCATGTGGCTAATGTATAGATCAATGCTTGGGTTCTACGCCATATAAAGAAGCCCAACTGGGCAGCAGTTTGGAAGCCTATTGAGCACTTAATACTTATTGGGCCTAAAGCCCATTTCAAACTAGTTGTTTTAATTACCCACTTAAAGGGGCAAATTTAAGATTCAAATAAAGATTTGAATCTGGTAATCTCCTGATAAGATCAGGAGTGGGCTGACGTTATTTTCTGATAGGATTAAGATAATTCCCTATCCAAATACAGATTTGGATTGGGATAACTCATAATAGGATTAGGAGGTTTCTTAATCACTAAGAAAGAGGAGAAACCCTAGTCTTGAATTACTAGAATTCAAATCAAGGGTTTTCAACAAGAAGAACCTCCTCTGCAAATTGAGATTGGATCTCATAAACTCTAGAGAGAAGAAAAGCAAATATACCAACTTTTGCTCTAGAGTTCCTCTTCAGCCACCATCACCATTCACTACCTAGTTCGATCTCTTTGAGAGAGTGATGTGAATAAAAATTACCATTCTTTTATCCCTAAATATTCATTCTTTTACACTTAACTAACACTTAATTGGACTCATTACTCTTGTATTTTGATTTAGGGCAAGCAAGAAGGCGACAGGAGGAAAATAAGGCTAATCGGATGATTTTGTACAGTTTCTGCACCGTTCAGTAATCTTAGAGAAGCTTGGATGTTTTGGGTTTTGACAGATTCGGTCTACATCCAGGTCAAAATCGGTTCCAAAGTCGAAGCAAATTCATAGAGAAGCCCAACTCACAGCTGAAGCCCAATACGCATAAAAGCCTTGTAGCAGCCCAATTTATTATAGAAGCCCAACTCAAATTCAAGAATAAAAAGTCTTATTAGATTTAAATTTCAAATGTAATCCTAGAAAGATAAAGAAGCTTGAGATTACTACATAAGAGATAGGATATGATTAGATCAAAACTAATTAGGACTTTCCATATTTGGGGAATGAACTCATAAAAGGAGTTGGAAACAGCCCCTCCTCCTAAAACTATATAAAGGGGTGGGGGGCGGACTAGTTTTAGGCATGAATCAATCTGTCTTGGAAGCAAAGCAAGAAGGAAAAAAAGAGGAAGGTGGTGGCAAGGAGAAGACAAGCCCATAGATCTCAGCTTCAAGGGCGACATCGTGAGTTCTTTCTTACCCCTTATTTGTTTTATTTCCTTTATCATGAATTAATTTATTTGTAGCTAGGGCTGTGAAAAGCCTAACCATGACAATGGATTGATTTTTATTCTGATTTATCCAAGACTATTATTTTCATATTATCTATGAGTTATTATGCATAATGCGATTAGGAGCTTGATCACCTCTTAATTGATTTGATTTATATGAATGAATCGAGAGAGGAATTCATATAGTGGACTAAATAATTCATAGTGTGAATTGAATGGTATATAGGAATATATATACATGATTCATCTAATGACATAGGTTTTTCATAGAACTTACTGCATCTCTATCATGAGAACTTTAGTCAAGAGATTGAAGGGTTATTTGATAGAGGTAGATTTGATATATCCTGAGAGGGTTAAATAAATTTGGAAAAACTTCAGCTTATGAAAATAATAACTTATCTTGGTTAATCTAATAAATTGATATCCATTGGAAGGGTTAGGTGGACAAATATTCCTAGCGCTTCCAACTAGATCATTGCAAGTTTTGTCAATAATTGCCTTTGTTTTTATTCTTACTTTTTCTATCTTTTCAGTAGTTCCTATTGTTAGAATTCAGTTGTTCAAATAATTGAGGGAAGCTTTAGTTCTAATACTTATTTTGTTAAATCCTTGTGGGAACGATATCTTTATACTACTTGATAACTAGTGCACTTGCTAGGGTTATATAATTATACCTATCAAGTTTTTGGCACTGTTGCCGGGGATTTAATCCTAAAATAATATTAGAACTTGTTAACATTGGCTAATTTGGATTTTTATTTTTTTATCATTATTTATTCAAATTCTTGCTTAGTGTGTGGCACACACTAGAGGAGAAGAACTAGCAGAATTCAATCCTGAGATAAAGAGAACTCTTCACATACTGCAAAGAGCCAACAAAAGTAAAGAAAGAGAGACGGTTGAAGAGGGTGAACCAGCAGAAGAAGAGATGGCAGAAGAAAATTGAACTCTTTTGGACTATGCTTGTCCAACAATGGATATGGCTACTTCTAGCATTTGCAAGCCAACAATCCAATAATTTCGAGATCAAGCCTGCGATCATCCAAATGATCCCAATGAGTATTCAGTTTAGTGGGTTGCCGAGTGATGATCCTAATGCACAACTTGTTAAACAGTCTTTGTATGCCCTTAGCTTCAATCAGAATGATGTACTTTTGACATTCATTGTAAATGAATAAAGTACATATTTGATTCATGTTCTTGTGGTTTGTTTCTATATTATACCCTTAAACTGGACACTTAATGAGACTCGTGTTAGATTAGAATCTTCACAGCCAGTGGGTCGGTCTAGGGAGACCTATCCTGAGAAGGCTGACACTAATGTGCCACCAAGTCAGTTGGGGTGGCCTATTTCAGCCACCAGGGTGAGACCCAAGGCACATGTAGTGTAGGATTAATTGAATCTTTGAACTGAACCAGATTTTTAGTATTGCCTTGGACCTTGGAGATTAATGGGTAAAATTGAAAAGTTACACTGACCCCTAGACTCGATTATGATACTGCACTAGGTGTCAGATTGGGCTGTCTTTGATGTACCAATCAGTGAGATCCTTAGTGGGGGTCAAAACCTGGGTATGTTGGGACAGTCTGAAAATTCATCTAGGTTTTCATCGTTGTTGTACCAATCAGTGAGATCCTTTGTCGGACAAAGGTAATGATCAGGGTTGCACTCTCTCTAATGGAAATCAAGACTGCCGGCAGCCGATTTCAATCGTTGAGATTTGTTTTGCAAAATATATTTTTTATATGAAATATAAAAGTATATATATTACAGTTTCTAAAATGTTTGCAAAAGGTTTTAATTCCCAGGATCCATATAAGTAGAGAGTGCAATACTGTTCCTTGTAGCCGAGGGAGAGGTCCTCTCTTGTCAGGTAGTGTTTGATCATTATGGGCTAAGAGGTTAAGTGTAAGGCCACTGAGGGTAATGCCTGATGGGCTAATCTTGCATCTTCCCATAGTCCCTGGGTTTTTATAAGGTGGCTTGTCCCAGGGACCACTTAATGTAAGTGTTGGGCTCAATAGAAGCCCATGTGATGGGTTTCAGGGGGTGCACAGTCCACAACGGTGTGTTCGGCCAGGCCTTGTAACAAAGGCTGGGCCAAACCCATGAGGCTGATGTGTAGATCAATGCTTGGGTTCCATGCCATGCAGAGAAGCCCAACTGGGCAGTAGTTTGGAAGCAGTTTTGAGCACATAGACTTATTGGGCCTGAAGCCCATTTCGAGCAGGCCTATTTTAATTTGTTAAATAGAAGGGGGTGGATCTAGGATTAAATTAGCTGATAGGATAGAGTCCCACTCTATCCACTTAGAGAGACCAGATCTGAATTCAGATATGGAAACCTCCTGATAAAATCAGGAGAAGGCTGATCTAATCTACAGATAAGATAAGGGTCTTATCCTTATCATTTAAGGAGAGTCCAAATTCAGATAATGATCTGAATTAGGAAACTCCTGATAAGATCAGGAGCTGATCTCTTTAAGCTTGTAAAGCAGGAGAGGGCAAACCGTCCAATCCATCCATATGTTCCAGAGATACTAGATCTCGAATTACAAAGAGAAGAATACACAGTGTGACTGCGCCTTCTCCTTGTGATCCCTTTCTGCTGCCGCCATATTGTCAGTTCATTCTCCAACATTTTAGGAGTGGTCAAGATTGGATCTTGACATCAGTCTTTGCTGAAAAGCTGATAGGAAGTTGTGCTCACTGCCTCCACTAGATTCTTGCTGAAGAATACAGTTCGTGGGACGGACCCTGCTGATTCTGCTCCTCCATCCACTATGTCATCTTCAGTGGGAACAATCTTTGGTGATCTTCTTTGGGCGTGAATACCTCCATTGAGAGATATTATTTCTCTATATCAGGTATATCCCTCTCCTACTGTTTTATTTCAAATCTGGTTCGATTCATGGTTCAAGATTGATCCTTGAAAAATATGATTTTTCTATAATAGGGAATATGATTCCCAGTTGAAGGAAGAGATATTATTTCTCTATATCAGGTATATCCCTCTCCTACTGTTTTATTTCAAATCTGGTTCGATTCATGGTTCAAGATTGATCCTTGAAAAATATGATTTTTCTAAAATAGGGAATACGATTCCCAGTTGAAGGAAGAGAAAACTTTTGAAATTTACCCACCCTATTCCGCAACTTTTGGGTGTCCATGTGATAGATCTCTCATCCTTCTTCAGTGGTATCAGAGCCAAGTTCAAGTCTTGAACCAAACAAACCAGATTTGAAACCTACACAAATACACAGAAGGTGTTCTACCCGATTTGAATAGTTTAAAGTTTTTCTGGGAAATTTGTTCTCAGTTAATGGGTGAATGATCTGAAATTAATTTTTATAAATATGGAATTTATTAAGAATTTTTCTTTATTATTTTCTTGATTTATGGGCTATTCGTACAACTGGAGATCGAAATCTTGATTGGCATAGTGAACCTGCGATTTGCAATTTCTATTCATTCATTCTGGTTTGTAAATATTTTTTTTTTATTTTCTAGACTGAATGTGTAGGATTCGATCTGGTGTAATATTAATAGAAAATTAGGATTTCTATTTATTTTATTTTGGATCGAAGCTGGTTGTGCAGGAAGGAGATTTCGTAGATGGAAAAATCACTATCTGCGATTTGTAGTTTGGGAAACTGCAAACTGGGATCTAACCTCTGATTTGCAGGATGGAATGTGCGAATAGACCTATCTAATTGATTCTTGCTTGATCTTTTATCAGTAATTAATTTCAGATTAAATCTTGAATTAAGTCTTTAATTAAAGATAAAACCCTAGACCCATTCGAACCAGATTGGTCCAAACTGGTTGGACCAAATCTAGGGTTTGATCAAGGCTGAATGTCAGCCCTATTTTTCCCACTAATGGGCATGAGAATTGATAATTAATTAAATGTTTAGTTTGGCCCAACCTGTAAAAGCCCAGTTTTAAGTTGTTAAATTACTAAAAACCCACTTCGTAGATAAAGCTATATGGGTCGAACTGATCAACCCTAATTCAGAGCCCATATACCTAGATAATAATAATGGTTAATATTATGGATTAAAATGGGCTTCAAATGGGCTTTATAGATATTTAATTAATTGGATCAATTTATCCTTCCATGTGATGTGCTTCGAGCATGAACCATAAGAATTTGGTCCATGCAGTTTCGATAGTGGCTCTTGCGCACACCATGGCTGAATGCACATCATTGCCATGGTGTCCCTTTTGTTCATTGGATGACCTCCCTTAGTGGTGGGCTCCACACCTCATGGAGAGGATACGTGCGGAACCCTAGCCGATTTGGGCCCACCAAAATCTGGCTTTATGAAAGTCGGTGGGAGCCACTATGGTTTGACTTAGATCAAACTAGGGCGTAATTACTGTTCCCTCTAGCTAATATGAGTGCATGTGATAGGGAGATTCATATGATGAACAATTTAAAGGCCTTCCATCATTAGCATGAGGATGAGTCATTCAGTAATGAGGAAATGCACCAAAAAATTGGCTATCCATTTGCTGTTGGGCTTGTCTGAGTGTTTCATAAGATGATAGGGGCTTCATAGACCGATATGGGAGGGGCTTCACTAGAAAATGGGAACTCTCTCACGGTACCTTGGCGTTCACGAATATGATGTGTAAGCACTCACTAGACAAAAAGGTTTACTTGAAAATGGCTCTGAACCTTGTCTGACAGAGGCCAGAAGGGAAAGCTCATATGATGAGTGGATATGATCCTTCACAGAAAGGTGGTGGAGCTATGCAGCTGAAACAGTTGGCTCCATTCACCCTATGTGATTTCCCAAATTTCTAGAGACAACTCGTAGTCTCCGTTGCTAAGATGGGAGGGAAATATCAGAGATGAATAAATGAGAATGAACATAGATTAAAAGCCATATCTAAGTAATGAACATGAATCGAATTAGGTTGTGGACTGATGTTTGCTCTTTTATCAGAAAATGGCAAATGAACAATTTGCAAAGCTTCTTGATGACAACGAGATGAAGGGCCCAAACTATGCTGATTGGTATAGGAACCTTATACTGGTTCTAACTTCCAAAAAGTTAGACAAAGTGGCTAAAAATCCTACCCTGGAGCATCTGGGTGATAGGGCTTCTAAGGCCCAGAGGAGAGACTATCAGGATTGGGAGGAGAAAAACTCCCTTGCTCGGTGTTACATCATTGCCTCATTAGACAATCCAATACAGAGGCAGTTCAATCAGATCGAACTTGCCAAGGACATATTGGATAGTTTGAGAATGATGTATGAAGAGCAGAGTCGTTCTACTTGTTAGACAGTCTTGTATGCCCTTAGCTTCAATAAGATTTGATGTACTTTTGTTATTTAGTGGAAATAAATTAAAGTGCATGTTTGATTCATGTTGTTTGGTATAATTCTGTGTAAGACCCTAAAATTTGACACTTATAGAAAGTTGTGTTAGTTTTAAATGTTCACAACCATTGGATAAGTCTGGGGAGATTTATCCTGCCAAGGCTGATACTGATGTGCCACCAAGTGTTGGGATGGCTTGTTTTGGCCATCAGGGTAAGACCCAAGGCACATGCAGTATGGGATTGCTTGAACCATTGAACCGGACCAGATTTCCAATATTGCCCTAGACCTTGGAGATAGATGAGGAAAACTAGAAAGTTACACCTGACCCCGAGAAAGTTACACCAAGTGTCGGATCGGACTGTCTTTGATGTGTCAATCAGTGAGATCCTTAGTGGGGGTCAAAACCTGGACATGTTGGGGCAGTCTGAGAATTCATCTGAGTGAGTGGTCATAGTGATAGGATCAGCCCCTTTTTCGGACAATGGTAATGATCGGGAATGCACTCTCTCTGATGGAAACCAAACTGCCGACAGTTGATTTTAATCATTGAAATTTTGTTTTGCAAAATTAATATATATATATATATATGTATATGTAAGGTTTCAAAAGATTTGCAAAAGGTTTTAATTCTTAGGATCCATGTGAGTAGAGAGTGCGACACTGTTCCTTGCAGCCGAGGGAGAGGTCTTCTCTTGTCGAGCAGTGCTTGATCATTAAGGCTGAGAGGTTAAGTGTAAGACCATTTAGGGTAATACCTGATGGGCTAATCTTGCTCCTGCCCATAGTCCCTGCATTTTTATAAGATGGCTTGGCCCAAGGACCACTTAATGTAAGTGTTGGGCCCATAGGGTTCATGTGATGGGCTCAAGGGGGTCACTAGGTCTTTTAGTGAATTCGGCTGGGTCTTGTAATAAAGGCTGGGCCGAACCCATGTGGCTGGTGTGTAGATCAATGCTTGGGTCCCATGCCATACAAAGCAGCCCAACTAGGCACCAGATTGGGAATTGGTTAAACACTGAACACTTAATGGGCCAAAAGCTCATTTCGAACTGGGATGATATGATCACCTGTTCATGGGGTGAATCTGAGATTAATGTTGGTAAAAGGATTGGGTCTTTAACCTTATCCACTCTAAGAGACCAAATTCAAATTAAATTTGAATCTAGTAACCTCCTGATAAGATCAGGTGTTAACTAACTTAATCTGCAGATAGGATTAAGATTAACCCCTATCCAAATACTGATTTGGATTGGGATAACTCCCAAAATATTGGGAGATTTCTTAATCCAGAAGGAAGAGGAGAAAACCCTAGCAGAAATATCAGATTTCAAACTAGGGGCATGAGTAAGCAAGAAACACATCCTACAATTTTGAGATCAGATCTCCCACAGTCCTACAGTTTCGGACTAGATTGGACCAAAACTATTTGGACCGAATCTGAGATTCGAAGGGGGCTGTTTTTCAGTCCATTTTTCTCACACTGGTTATTCCAAATCAGATGTTCAATTACAGGGATTAATTCGGCCCACCTATAAAGCCCAGTTTTAAAGGGTTAAAAGTGCAAAAGCCCATTATTGTGAGAAAAGCTGTATGGGTCGAACTGCTAACTGCAATTCAGCCCATACACCTAGTAAACATTAATTATTAATGCTTTGGGTTTTTAAATGGGCTATTCGATGGGCTTTATAGCAGTTAATTGATTGGATCAATTTTTCCTTTACATATGATGTTTGGATGTTTAATGTGCTGCGACCGTGGGCCATAAGCACTTGGCCCAAGTTGACTCATTAGTGGCTCTTTTGCACACCATGGCTGAATGCACATCATTGCCATGGTGTCCCTTAAGGTCATTGGATGACCCCCTCTCTACTTGGTGGGCCCCACAACCCTGAAAATGGATGCATACGAAACCCCTAGCCGATTGAGGCCCACCAGAAATCTGACTTTATGAATGTCAGTGGGAGCCACTTTGGTTTGACCTAAATTAGAACTAGGAAGTAATTTTGTTCCCTCCAGCAAATATGAGTGCGTGTGATAGGGAGATCCATATGATGGACTCTCTAAAGGCCTTCCGTCATTAGCACAATGATGGGTCCATCAGTAATGAGGAAATGCACCATAAAATTGGGCTATCCATTTGCTGTTGGATCTGTTAGAGTGTTTCATTAGATGATAGGGGCGTCATAGACCGATGTGGGAGGGGCTTCACCAGAAAATGGGAACTCTCTCATGGTACCTTGGTGCAACCTGAATATGATGGGTGTGCACTCACTGGACAGAAAGGTTTACCTAAAAACGACTCTGAACCTTGTCTGACAGAGGCCAAAGGGAAGCTCATCTGATGAGTGGATATGATCCGTCATAGAAAGGTGGTTGGGTTATGCAGCTGAAACTGTTGGCTTCATGCACCCTATGTGATTTTTCACATTTCTAGAGATATTCCATCGTCTCTATCACTGAGAAGGGAGGGAAAATCTCAGAGATGAATAAATGGGAATGGAACATAGATTAAAAGCCATATCTATGTAGGTAACATGAATCAAACTAAGGTTGTGGACTAACGCTTTTGTTGTTTTATCAGAAAATGGCAAACGGTCAATTTGCAAAGCTTCTAGACGATAACAAGCTTAAGGGCCCAAACTATGCTGACTGGTATAGAAATCTTACGTTGATCCAAACTTCTAAAAAATTAGATAAGGTGGTGAAAAATCCTACCCGGGAACGTCCAGGTGATAGGGCTTTTGAGGCCTACAGGAGGGACTACCAAGATTGGGAGGATAAGAACTCCTTAGCCCACTGCTTTGTCATTGCCTCATTAGACAACTCAATACAGAGGCAGTTCGATCAGATCGAACTAGCCAAGGACATATTGGATAGTCTAAGAACAATATATGAAGAGCAGAACCGTTCTACTGGACAGAAGGTCCTGAAATTCTTCATGACCGCGCAGATGTCCAAGGGGCAGAAAGTTCATGACCATTGTCTTCGGATGATGGGATACATTAACGAACTTGAAGCTCTTGGATCTGGGCTAGATCTTGGCACGCAAGTCGATGCCATCTTGAATTCTTTGCCCTCTTCCTTCAGTGCGTTCACTATGAACTACAATATGAATAAGCTAAATATCAGTGTCCAGGAACTCAGCAATATGTTGCAGAGGGCCGAGGATCTTTTAAAGAAGGATGAGCCTGTAGTTATGCTTGCTGAAGCTAACAAATCGGGCAAGAAAAAGAGAAAGGCAAAGAAGCCCCAGAAGAAAGCTGCCAAACCCAAGAAGCAGAAGAAGAACAAGGCATCTGATGTCTGTCACTTCTGCAAACAAACCAGCCACTGGAAGAGGAATTGTCCTGTCTACCTAGAATCTAGGAAAGGTAACATCGAAACTTGTGTCATAGAAACTAATATGTTAGTTACTTTTGTGTCCTGGTGTGTTGACTCTAGGGTTTCAACTCATTCGTGTAACTCACTACAAGGGTTCACAGTTAGCAGAAGATTGAGTGATGGCAAAGTGACACTTTTCTTGGGAACGCAAGTGTTGCAGCTACGGCAATAGGAACCATAGAATTAGTTTCTAGAGAAGGAGTCCTTGTACTTAAGATTGTCTTTATGTATAGAACTTGAGAAGAAATTTAATTTCTGTTTCTAAACTGTGTGCTGATGGATATACTGTTTATTTTAGTAATATGATTACTGTCAAATGGAATAACAAATTCATCGCATGTAGGGAACTGGAGAATGGTCTCTATGTTCTACATCCTTCTCTAGAAACAAACCTAACTGAAACTACATCAGTCAAAAATCCCAAGAAAAGTAATCGTGATGCAGTTAATCCCACGTGCCTCTGGCATTACCGACTTGGCCATATTGGTATTGACCGAATCACAAGACTGGTAAAGGATGGTCCTTGGGATTTTCTAACCGTAGAAAATCTTTCCACTTGTGAGCCTTGCCTTCAAGGTAAGATGACTAAGTTGCCATTTGACGGTAAGCCTGAAAGATCTGGAGGCACACTTGACCTAATGAGACACAAGTCTGAATCATTTGAAAAGTTCAAAGAGTTCAGACAGGAAGTTGAGAAACAGTTAGGGAGAGAAGTTAAGGCCCTTCGATCGGATCGAGGTGGCAAGTATCTCTCTGACGAATTTAGGGACTACTTAAAGGACAATGGGATAGTGTCACAACTAGCTCCTCCTGCTACACCTCAACTCAATGGTGTTTTAGAGAGGAGGAATAGAACCTTGTTAGACATGGTCTGGTCACTTCTCGTACCCTCAAAATTACCCACATCCTTTTGGGGATATGCATTAGAGACTGCTATCTATGTGCTGAATCGGGTTCCAACCAAATCAGTTCCGAAAACTCCATATGAACTATGGACTAGAAGGAAACCAAGTGTAAGACACTTGAAGATTTGGGATTGTCCTGCACATGTTAAAAGAACAAGTGCGGACAAGTTGGAATCTAAAACCAGTCGTTGCCTATTTATAGGCTACCCAAAGGATTCAGTGGGTTTTCTATTCTATGACCCAAGTGAGCAAAAGGTGTTCTGCAGTCGAAATGCCCAATTCTTAGAATCCAAATACATCATGGACACTCACCATTAGGAAATAGTTCTTGATGAGGAGAGCTCAGGAGCAGTGGGAGATGTCCTACAAGTTCCAGGTAGTGACCAACCTAAAAGGTCCACCCGGGTATCCAGACCACCAGTCCGATATGGTTATGACCAGGATACCTACCTGGTGGAAGCCTTGACTAGTGAAGATGATCCTGTGACTTATGTGGAAGCTATGTTAGACATAGATTCCCAGAAGTGGGTGGAGGCCCTGAGAGCTGAGATGGACTCGATAGAGACCAATGGAGTCTGGACTCTAGTAGATCCACCCTCCAGGGTAAAAGCAATTGGTCGCAAATGGATCTACAAGAGGAAGAAGGGCCCCGATGGCAGGATTGAGACCTACAAAGCTCGCTTGGTGGCGAAAGGGTATACTCAAAAAGAAAGCATCGATTATGAGGAACCCGTGGCTATGCTTAAATCCATTAGGATCCTGCTAGTTGTAGCAGCATATCATAACTACGAGATTTGGCAAATGGATGCCAAAACCACAATCCCGAATGGAGATCTTAGTGAAGATATCTACATGCAGCAGCCGCAAGGCTTCATTGCTGCTGGTCAGGAACACATGGTATGTAAACTCAATAGATCCATATATGGACTTAAGTAGGCTTCTAGGAGTTGGAACATCCGTTTTGATTCTACCATCAAAATGTTTGACTTTGAGCAGAATCCGGATGAGCCCTATGTTTACAAGAAGTCCAGTGGGGATAAGATTACCTTTTTGGTATTGTACGTGGACGATATCCTACTCATTGGGAATGATGTAAGAATGTTGACTTCGGTCAAGGTATGGCTGTCACAGCAGTTCTCCATGAAAGATCTTGGAGAAGCATCATATATATTGGGTCTTTGACTCTATAGAGATAGATCAAAGCGGATAATTGGATTATCCCAGGCTGCTTACATTGACAAAATTATCAAAAGGTACAGCATGGAAAATTCCAAGAAAGGAAATGTTCCTTTCAGACATGGAGTAACTCTCTCCAAGAAGATGTCTCCCAAGACTTCTGAGGAGATTGAGGGCATGAGAGACATTCCCTATGCCTCAGCCATAGGGAGAATCATGTATGCCATGCTGTGCACTTGCCTAGACATAGCTCAGGCGGTGAGTGTGGTAAGCAGATTCCAGGCTAACACAGGGCAGGAGCATTGGACTGCTGTGAAGAACATACTTAAATACCTTCAAAGGACAAAAGAGTTTTGTCTGGATAAGTTTTCACGATAGGATCGTGTGTTGTTTCCTGAATGTCAGCAAATAGGGGTCCTAAGTAGCAAATTAATAGTCCACAACCCAAGTAGAGTGCATTGCCGTAAGTGAGGTTGCCTTATGAATGAAGGTGTTCATTCCTGAATTTGGAATTCAGTACATCACCCATTCCACTGTTGTATGACAACACTGGACCTTCGGGAGGATGATATTAAGAGGTAGCATCAGCAGACAATGTGGTAGACCCATTGACTAAGCCACTAACACAAAAGGTGTTTGAGAAACACGTGGAAAGTATGGGACTCCGACTTGTACCAGATTGGACCTAAGTGCAAGTGGGAGCTGTTAGACAGTCTTGTAAACCTTAGCTTCAATCGGATTTGATGTACTTTTGTTATTTAGTGGAAATAAATTAAAGTGCATGTTTGATTCATATTGTTTGGTATAATTCTGTGTAAGACCCTAAAATTGGACACTTATAGAAACTTGTGTTAGTTTTAAATGTTCACAGCCATTGGATAAGTTTGGGGAGATTTATCCTACCAAGGTTGATACTGATGTGCCACCAAGTGTTGGGATGGCTTGTTTCGGCCATTAGGGTAAGACCCAAGGCACATGCAGTATGAGATTGCTTGAACCCTTGAACCAGACCAGATTTCCAATATTGCCCTAGACCTTGGAGACAGATGAGCAAAACTGTTAGACAGTCTTGTATGCCCTTAGCTTCAATTGGATTTGATGTACTTTTGTTATTTAGTGGAAATAAATTAAAGTGCATGTTTGATTCATGTTGTTTGGTATAATTCTATGTAAGACCCTAAAACTGGACATTTATAGAAACTTGTGTTAGTTTTAAATGTTCACAGCCATTGGATAAGTCTGGGGAGATTTATCCTGCCAAGGCTGATACTGATGTGCCACTAAGTGTTGGGATGGCTTGTTTCGGCCATCAGGGTAAGACCCAAGGCACATGCAATATGGGATTGCTTGAACCCTTGAACCAGACCAGATTTCTAGTATTGCCCTAGACCTTGGAGACAGATGGGCAAAACTGGAAAGTTACACCTCACCGATAGTGGGGGTCAAAACCTGGACATGTTGGGGCAGTCTAAGAATTCATCTGAGTGAGTGGTCATAGTGACAGGATCAGCCCATTTGTCGGACAATGGTAATGAACGGGAATGCACTCTCTCTGATGGAAACCAAACTACCAGCAGTTGATTTCAATCGTTGGAATTTTGTTTTGCAAAATTAATATATATATATATATATATGTATATGTATGATTTCAAAAGATTTGCAAAAGGTTTTAATTCCTGGGATCCATGTGAGTAGAGAGTGCGACACTATTCCTTGCAGCCGAGGGAGAGGTCTTCTCTTGTCGGGCAGTGCTTGATCATTAAGGGCTGAGAGGTTAATTGTAAGACCATTTATGATAATAAATGATGGGCTAATCTTGCACCTGCCCACAGTCCCTGGATTTTTATAATATGGCTTGTCCTAGGGACCACTTAATGTAAGTGTTGGGCCCATAGGGTCCATGTGATGGGCTCAAGTGGGTCACTGAGTCTTTCAGTGAATTCGGCTGGGCCTTGTAATAAAGGCTTGGCCGAACCCATGTGGCTGGTGTGTAGATCCTTGCTTGGGTCCCACACCATACAAAGAAGCCCAACTGGGCAGCAGATTGGAAACTGGTTAAACACTGAACACTTAATGGGCCAAAAGCCCATTTCGAACTGGGCTGATATGATCACCTATTCATGGGGCGAATCTGAGATTAATGTTAGTAAAAGGATTAGGTCTTTAACCTAATCCACTCTAAGAGACCAAATTCAAATTATATTTGAATCTGGTAACCTCCTGATAAGATCAGGAGTTAACTAACTTAATCTGTAGATAGGATTAAGATTAACCCCTATCCAAATACTGATTTGGATTGGGATAACTCCCAAAATATTGGGAGGTTTCTTAATCAAGAAAAAGAGGAGAAAACCCTAGCAGAAATATCAGATTTTGAACTAGGGGCTTGAGTAAGCAAGAAACACATCCTGCAATTTTGAGATCAGATCTCCCACAGACTCCAGAGAGAAGAGACAGTTCTGCCCTCTTCGTCCCTGGATTTTTCCTCCTTCAGCCGCCGCCATTCCCTGTTGGAAGATTGGATCTTTGCAGCAACAGGAAGTCAAGAAATCAGTTCTTGACAACAGTCTTGCAAGAAAGACAAAAGGATTCGGTGTTCAAGGTTTCCAGAGGGTTTTGTGAAGAGTCCAGTGTGTAGGACGCACCCTACTGGTTCCGTTCCATCCACAGCTGTGTCATCTTGAGCAAGAGTGGATCTTGGTTTCTTCTTTGGGCGTGAACACCAACTTTGGGAGATATTTTTTCTCCAGATCAGGTATAATCCTTCCTATTTCCTTTTGGTTCAGATCTAGTTTGTTTATGGTTCAAGTAGGATTCTTGAATATTGTATTTTAAATATAGGGAATATGATTCCCAGTTGGAAGAAGGTAGGAAATTTTTTTTGAAATTTGCCCCCATTCCGCACCCTTCTTGGCGTCCATTAGATGGATCCTACCATTCTTTCACTACTCCCCAAAAGGTCTTGAAACAGTTCATGATAGTTCAAATGTCCAAAGGGCAACAAGTTCACGACTATTGTCTTCGGATGATGGGCTACATCAATGATCTTGAAGCTCTGGCATTTGGGCTAGATCTTACAACCCAGATAGATGCCATCCTTAATTCATTGCCTCCTTCCTTTAATCCGTTGATCATGTTGCAATGAGCGGAAGAACTGATTAAAAACAATGAGTCTGTAGCTATGCTTGTTGAAGCTAGCAAGACAGGCAAGAGAATGAGGAAGGCAAAGAAGCTTCAGAAGAAAGCCACTAAGGGTAAGAAGCAGAAAAAAGACAAAGCATCAGATGCCTATCAATTCTACAAGAAGACCGGCCACTGGAAAAGGAACTGTCCTGCCTACCTGGAATCCAAGAAAGGTGATTTCGAATCTTGTGTTATGGAAACCAATTTATTGGTAGTTTCTGCATCCTGGTGTATTGACTACAGGGCTTCAACTCATGCGTGTAACTCACTACAGGGGTTCAAGGTAAGCAAAAGGCTGAGTGAGGGAGAAGTTACACTCTACTTGGGGACTTCAGCAAGTGTTGCAGCTGCGACCATAGGAACCGTGGAGTTAATTTTTAGGGAAGGAACAATTGTACTCAAAGATTGTCTTTATGTACAAGATTTAAGAAGAAATTTGATTTTTGTTTCAAAATTGTGTGTAGATGGTTATTCTGTCTTCTTTAGTAATACGATTACTATTAAAAAAAACAACAGATTCATAGCATACGGGGAACTAGAGAATGGTCTCTATGTTCTACATCCTTCTCTAGAAACTAACATAACCGAAACTACGTCGGCTGAAATCCCCAAGAAAAGAGTCCGTGATACAATTAATCCCTTGTGCCCGTGGCATTACCGACATGGCCATATCAGTGTTGACCGAATCACAAGGCTAGTAAAGGATGGTCATTGGAGTTTCTAACTATAGAAGATCTTCCCACTCGTGAGCTTTGCCTACAAGGTAAGATGATGAAACGACCATTTAATGGTTAGCCTGAAAGATGTACAGGCACACTTGACCTTATACATAGTGATGTATGTGGTCCCCTGAGTGTTAGGACACACAATCAACACGTGTATTTCATCACCTTTACTGATGATTTCTCACGATATGGTCACGTGTACCTAATGAGACACAAGTCTGAATCCTTTGAAAAGTTCAAAGAGTTCAGACAAGAGGTCGAGAAATAGTTATGGAGAGAAATTAAAGCCCTTCGATCAGATCGAGGTGGCGAGTATCTCTCTGACGAATTCAGGGACTACTTGAAGGACAATGGGATAGTACCACAGTTGGCTCCTCCTGCTACACCACAACTTAACGGTGTTTCAGAGAGGAGGAATAGAACCTTATTGGATATGGTCTGGTCACTTCTCATACACTCAGAGTTACCCACATCCTTTTGGGGTTACACATTAGAGACTACGATTTACGTGCTGAATCGGGTTCCAACCAAATCGGTACTGAACACTCCATATGAACTTTGGACCAGAAAGAAACCAAGTGTCAGACACTTGAAGATTTGGGGTTGTCCCGCACACGTTAAAAGAACGAGTGTAGACAAGTTGGAATCCAAAACCAGTCGTTGCCTATTTGTAGACTACCCGAAAGGCTCTCTAGGTTACCTATTCTATAACCCAAGTGAGCAGAAGATGTTCTGCAGTCGGAATGTGCAATTCTTGGAAACCGATTACATCCTAGACACCCATCGTCAGGAAGTAGTTCTTGATGAGGAGAGCTCAGGAGTAGTGGGAGATGTCCCACAAGTTCCAGGTAGTGGCCAACCTAGAAGATCCACTCGGGTATCCAGGCCACCAGTCCGTTATGGTTATGACCAGGATAGTTACCTAGTGAAAACCTTGACTAGTGAAGAGGATCCTGTGACTTACGCGGAAGCTATGTTGGACATAGATTCCCAAAAGTGGGTGGAAGCCATGAGAGTTGAGATGGACTCAATGGAGACTAATGGAGTCTGGAATCTAGTAGATCCGCCCTCCGGGGTAAAAGCAATTTGTTGCAAATGGATCTGTAAGAGGAAGAAGGGCCCCGATGGTAGGGTTGAGACCTACAAAGCTTGTCTGGTGGCAAAAGGGTACACTCAGAAAGAGGGCATCAATTATGAGGAAACCTTTTCGCCTGTTGCCCTGCTTAAATCTATTAGGATCTTGCTAGCTATAACAACATACCATGACTATGAGATTTGGCAAATTGATGTCAAAACTGCATTCCTGAATAGAGATCTTACTGAAGATATCTATATGCAGCAGCCACAAAGCTTCATTGTTGCTGGTCAGGAACACATGGTATGTAAACTTAACAAATCCATTTATGGACTTAAGCAAGCTTCTAGAAGTTGGAACATCCGTTTTGACTCTGCTGTCAAATCATTTAACTTCAAGCAGAATCCAGATGAACCCTGTATTTACGGAAAATCTAGTGAGGATAAGGTTACTTTCTTGGTTCTGTATGTAGATGACATTCTACTCATTGGGAATGATGTAGCAATGTTAACTACGGTGAAAGTATGGCTTTCACAGCAATTCTCCATGAAAGATCTTGGAGAAGCCTCCTATATACTCGGTCTTCGACTCTATAGACATAGATCGAAGTGGATAATAGGATTATCCTAATCTGCCTACATTGACAAAATAGTCAAAAGATACAACATGGAGAACTCCAAGAAAGGAAATGTTCATTTCAGGCACGAAGTCACTCTCTCCAAGAAGATGTCTCACAAGACTTCTGAGGAGATTGAGGGCATGAAGGAGGTTCCCTATGCCTCTTCCATAGGGAGCATCATGTATGCCATGCTATGCACTCACCCTGACATTGGTCAGGTAGTGAGTGTATAGAAAAACTCCCTGGATCTTTATGGTTTGGGGGCAATTTCTTTTGAAGAATAGCTGAACATTCTTTGTTTAGTTTTACCATCTCACCATCCTCCCACTTTCTTTTGTTGGAGATTACCTCTTTCAGGAATTTGGCATACATCGGCATCTGTGACAAAACATCAGGAAGAGGAAGGTTAATATGAATCTTTTTGAAAACTTCTAAAAATTTTTCAAATTGCTTATCTAATTTAGCCTTCAAGACTCTTCTTGGGTAGGGAATAGGGAGTTTAATTTCATGTAAATTGATTTTAGGGGTATTTCCCTCATTCTCTTTTTGCAAATCGGCCACTTCAGCTTCCTTGTCTTCTCTTTGAATTTATGGCGTTTACTTGCTCTCTAGGATTCTTCTCCATATTGCTGGGTAGTCGTCCCTCTTTTCTTTCCGATAGCATACTTACAATCTGCCCCACTTGAACTTCTAAATTCTTAATCGATGCTTCATGGCTTAAAAACCTCATATCTTGCTCTTGGAACCTTGCTTCAGTAGCATTAATGAACTTAGAGATCATTTCTTCTAGATTAATCTTTTTTTCTTGTCGAGGCAGTTGTTGTTGGAATCCCATGGGTGCCATTGGTTGATTGTTGCTCCATGAAAAGTTTGGATTATTCCTCCACCTTGGGTTGTATGTATTTGAATATGGGTTGAAGTTTGACCTGCCAGCATGAGAGATAAAATTAGCATTCTCATGGGAAATAAATGGACTATTTAATTGAGAATCAGAATTAGTATGTCCCATTTGACCACATAAATTGCATAAGATGCTAGATGGTGTATTAATGGCTACAATATTAAAAGTATCCAATTTCTTATTCAGATTAGCAATTTGTGCAGATAGGGCTGTAAAGGAATCGATGTGGTATACTCCCCTCTTATTGGTTCGGTCATTGCTCCACTGGTAGCTTTTTGATACCATCTCCTCCACTAGGTCATATGCTTCCTCTGGAGTTTTCCTCGTGATCATACCACCTATGGCTGCATCAATAATGGATTGGTTAGAGGGGGTAATACCATTATAAAAAGTCTGAATTTGTCACCAAGTTGGTATCCCATGGTGAGGACACTTCCTAAGCATCTCCTTGAATCATTCCCATGCTTCATACAAGGATTCCCTCTCAAATTGAGCAAAAGTAGTAATATCATTTATTAACTTTGCTGTTTTAGAGGGTGGGAAATATTTAGCCAAAAAATTTTGGGTTAGATCATTCCAAGTGGTGATACTTCCTGCAGGGAGTGAGTTAAACCAATCTTTAGCTCTATCACACAATGAAAAAGGAAATAATCTGAGCCTAATTGCATCATCAGTAACTCCATTATGTTTAAAAGTATCACATATTTCTAAGAAGTTAACAATGTATGCATTAGGGTCATCACTTGGTAACCCACTAAACTGAATGCTTGTTTGGATCATTTGAATTATTGCAGGCTTGATTTTGAAGTTGTTGGCATGAATGGTGGGCTTGCAAATGCTGGATGTCGCCTTATAAATGTTTGGACAAGCATAGTCCAAGAAGGTGTGATTTCCTTCTGCCATCTCTCCTTCCAAACTCTATTGCTGGTTCACCAATAACAACCTCCTATCTTGTCTTACCTTTGTTGGCCCTTTGCAACAAGCGAAGGGTCCTCTCAATTTCTGGATCGAATTCAGCTAGTCCTTCCTTTCTAGTACGTGTCATGCACTAGTAAATCTGAACTAGCAAAAAATCGAACAAGTAGAATAAAAAATAAAAATAAAATAATAACAAAATAAAAACAGTAACAAAAAATCCAAATTAATTAAGGTCAACAAGTTCTAATATTATTTTAGGATTAAATCCCCGGCAACGACGCCAAAAACTTGATAGCTATGAATATATAACCCTAGCAAGTCCACTAGTTATCAAGTAGTATAAAAAATATCATTCCCATGGGGATTTAACAAAATAAGTATTAGAACCACACTCTTCCCTAATTATTTGGATAATCGAAATTCCGATTTGAGCAAGAACTACTAGAAATAAAAACTAGAAAAGGAAAATAGAAGCAAAGGTGATCACTAACCAAATATGTAGTGGATGAATTCGCTAGGGCTTTTGGTCCACCTAACCAATGTAATGAATATTAATGGACTCAATTAACCAAGATTAATTGTCATTCCCATAAGCTGAGGTCTTTCCTATTTTATTTAATATTCTCTCTTGAGATATACTAAAACTACGTCCATCAGGTAACCCTTCAACTCTCGAGTAGAGCTCTCAAGATGGAAGTGCATTAAGTCCAAGAAAACCATTAAATTCAGATGAATCATGTATATATATCTTTATATACCATTCAATTCACACTATGAATTATTCAGTCAATTATGTGAATTCCTCTCTCGATTCATTCACATAACACAAATCAATTAAGAGGTGGCCAAGCTCTTAATTGCATTAAGCACAATAATTCATAGACTATATGAAAATCACAATATTGGATAAATCATAAAGATAAAAATATATTCATTAATATGGTTAGGCTTTCCACAGTCCTAGCAAGAAATAAATCAGTTCATGATAAAAGAATTAAAGCAAACAAAGGGAAAGAAAGAACTCTTGAATTCGCCCATGGTGCTAAGATCTCCTCTTCTTGCCGCCACCTTCTTCCTAAAGTTTCTTGAATTCTTGATCACCTTTCCTCTGTTTCTTGACTTTTTTTCTCCTCTCTTGACTGATTGCTCAATGCAATTCATGATCCCCTTCAAAGATTGAGTGATCCTAAGGCTGGTCTGCCCCCTCCTTTATATAGCTTAAAGGGGAGGTGGTGGTCTCCTACTTCCTCTTGATGTTTATCTTACCAAAATATAAAGTCCTATTCTAATCCTACTCTTATGAACTCAATCCCTTTATCTTTCTAAGATTACATCAAGAATTTAGATCTGGAAAGACTCTTCTCAGTTTCTTGTTCTTGGATTCATATTAGACCTCCTTTGCGAATTGGTCTTCAGCTAGGCTTTTCTGCAAGTTGGGCTTCAGTTGCGGATTGGGCCTTCCTACGAATTTACCCCGAATTTGGGCCCGGATATGTCTTCGATGCAAGCCAAATCTGCGAAAGCCCAAAACTAGAAAGTTGTGGCCTCTTCTTTTATCTTCCTAGTGGGTCTTGAATCAGCCCAATCAGAGTTCGGATACGCGAGTTAGGCTCATATTACTGAATGCTGCCGAAACTGTGAAAAATCATCCGATTTGCCTTTCTTTGTTCCTGATGCCTTCTTTCATGCCGTGAACCGAAATACAAGAGATATGAGTCCAACTAAGTAATAATTAGGTATGAAAGACAAAATATTTGGGGATAAAAAAATGTGATAAATTCTACTCTCATCACATATCTGATTTGTGATTGTCTAAAATCAGAAATATTAATTTCAGATCTTTCTTGAATTGTTTTCTGAGTTAAAATTTGGTTTTGGACCGTTATGGACCAGATTGGACCAAAGCTGTTTGAACCGAATTGAGAGTTCGAGTGGGACTATTCTCAGCCCTGATTTCTCCTACTTTCAGGTCTGAAACTAATCTTTAATTGGAAGAACCGATTCGGCCCAACCTGTAAAGCCTAATTTTAAAGGGTTAAAACTGTAAAAGTCCACTTTTGTGTAAAAGCTATATGGGCCGAATTACTAGTTGCTATTCAGCCCATATACCTAGATAATGTTAATTATTAATATTATGGATTATAAATGGGTTTGTTAATGGGCTTTACAGCAAGTAATTGATTGGATCAATTCTTCCATTACATGCGATGTGTGGATGTTTGATGTGCTGTGACCATGGGCCATAAGCATTTGGCCCGTGATGATACGATAGTGGCTCTTGCTGTTAGATAGTTTTGTATGCCCTTAACTTCAATCAGAATGATGTACTTTATGAGTTTATTGTAAATGAATAAATGTGCATATTTGATTCATATTCCCTTGGTATGTTTCTGTGTAATACCCTTAAAATGGACACTTAATTAGACTTGTGTTAGTTTAGAATATTCACAGCCAGTGGGTCGGTCTGGCAAGACCTATCCTCATAAGGCTGACATTGTGGTGCCACCAAGTTGGTTGGGGTGGCCTGTCTCAGCTACCAGGGTGAGACCCTAGGAACATACAGTGTAGGATTAATTGAATCTATGAACTGGACCAGATTTCCAGTATTGCCCTGGACCTTAGAGATTGATGGGCAAAACTAGAAAGTTACACCAGACCCCTAGACTTGATTATGATACTATACTAGGTGTCAGATTGGGCTATCTTTGATATGAAGGGATAGGAAATCCATCACATGGACGCCCAAGATTTCGGAATAAAGGGGGCGAATTTCAAAAATTTTTCTCTCCCTTCAACTAGGAATCGAATTCCCTATTTAGAAAATCATATTTTCAAGGATCATTCTTGAACCATCCGCACACAGTTTTGAAACAAAAATCAAATTTCTTCTTAAGTTTTGTACATAAATACAATCTTTGAGTACAATTTTTCCTTCTCTAAAAATTAATTTCACGATTCCTATTGCCGCGGCTGCAATAGTTGCAGTAGTCCCCAAGTAGAGAGTGACTTCCCCTTCACTCAGCCTTCTACTTACCTTGAACCTCTGCAGTGAGTTACACGCATGAGTTGAAGCCCCGGAGTCAATACACCAGGACGCAGAAGCTACCAATAAATTGATTCCTATAACACAAGTCTCAAAATTACCTTTCTTGGATTCCAAGTAGGCAGGACAATTCCTTTTCCAGTGGCCGATCTTCTTGTAGAAGTTATAGGCATCTGATGCTTTGTCTTTCTTCTGCCTTTTGCTCTTAGTGGCTTTCTTCTGAGGCTTCTTTGCCTTCCTCTTTCTCTTGCCCGTTTTGCTAGCTTCAACAAGCATAGCTATAGGTTCATCATTTTTAATCAGTTCTTCAGCTCTTTGCAACATATTGCTAAGCTCTTGCAAGCTGACATTCAGCTTGTTCATGTTATAGTTCATGATGAACGGATTAAAGGAAGGAGGCAAAGAATTAAGGATGGCATCTATCTGGGTTGCGAGGTCTAGTCGGGATCCAAGAGCCTCCAGTTCGTTGATGTAACCCATCATCCGAAGACAATGGTCATGAACTTGTTGGCCCTTGGACATTTGATTGGTCATGAACTGCTTCAAGACCTTTTGCCGAGTAGAACGATTCTGCTCTTCATACATCGTCCTCAGGCTATCCAATATGTCCTTAGCAAGTTCGATCTGATCGAACTGCCTCTGTATTGGGTTGTCCAAGGAGGCGATGATGTAACACCGGGCTAGGGAGCTTTTCTCCTCCCATTACAGAAAGTCTCTCCTTTGGGCCTCAGAAGCCTTGTCTCCCGGACGCTCTAGGGCAGGATTCTTTGCCACTTTGTCCAGCTTTTCTAAAGCTAGGACCAGCAGAAGGTTCCTCTACCAGTCGGCATAGTTTGGGCCCTTAAGCTTGTTGTCATCAAGAAGCTTTGCAAAAGATCCATTTGCCATTTTATGATAAAAGAGAAAACATCAGTCCACAATCTAATTTGATTCATGTTCATTTCACAGATATGACTTTTAATCTACAATCCATTTCCATTTATTCATCTCTGAGATTTACCTCCTTTCTTAGTGATGAAGACTACGGGTTGTCTCCAAAAATGTGGGAAATCACATAGGGTGCATGGAGCCAACTATTTCAGCAGCATAACCCCACCACCTTTCTGTGAAGGATCATATCCACTCATCATATGAGTTTTCCCTTTGGCCTCTATCAGACAAGGTTCAGAGCCATTTTTAGGTAAACCTTTCTGTCAAGTGAGTGCTTACCCATCATATTCATGAACGCTAAGGTACCATGAGAGAGTTCCCATTTTCTGGTGAAGCCCCTCCCACATCGGTCTATGACGCCCCTGTCATCATATGAAACACTCAGACAAGCCCAACAGCAAATGGATAGCCCATTTTCTGGTGTGTCTCCTCATTACTGAAGGACCCATCCTCATACTAATGATGGAAGGCCTTTAGAGAGTTCATCATATGAATCTCCCTATTACATGAAATCATATTAGCAGGAGGGAACAAAAATTACGCCCTAGTTTGATTTAGGTCAAACCAAAGTGGCTCCCACAGACTTTCATAAAGCCAGATTTCGGTGGGCCTTAAATCGGCTAGGGTTCCGTATGTAACCTCTCGATGAGGTATGGGGCCCACTACTGAGGGAGGTCATCCAATGACCAAAAGGGACACCATGGCAATGATGTCCATTCAGCCATGGTGTGCGCAAGAGCCACTGTTGAATGAGCATGGGCCAAGTACTTATGGCCCATGTACGCAGCACATTACACATCCATACATCTCATGCAGGGATAAATTGATCCAATCAATTAATTATCTGTAAAGCCCATTGGAAGCCCGTATAGCTTTATCTTTTAAAATGGGCTTTTGCAGTTTTAACTATTTAAAACTGGGCCTTTATAGGTTGGGCCGAATTAACCACTTAATTAAATATCATCCTCAGGCCCATTAGTGGGAAAAATTAGGGCTGACTTTTCGCCTTGATTAGACACTTGAATTGGTCCAAACAGTTTGAACCAATCTTGGTTCGAATGGGTCTAGGGTTTGATTTTTAATTAAATCCTTAATTCAAGAAAATAATATGAAATTAAATAACTGATAAAAGAAAAACAATAATCAGTTAATCAGGGCTGTTCGCACACTCCATCCTGCAAAACAGAGGTTATATCACAGATTGCAGTTTCTCAAACTACAAATCGCATATAGCGAATCTCCCATCTACGAAATCTCCTTCTCTGTGCTGCCATCTTCGATCCAGAATTAAAATTAAATAGAAATCCTATTTTTATTAATTATTAGATCAGATCGAATACCTATACATTGAGTCTGAAAATAAAAAAAAAATTATTTACAGACCAAATGTAATAAATAAATTCAATAAACAATAAATCTTGCAGTTCTCCCTCCGCAAACCAAGATTTCGATCTCCTCTTGTACGAATAGCCCATAAATCAAGAAAATTATAAAGAGCTATTCTAAATAATAATCAGATTTATTTAAAATTAATTTTAGATTATTTGCCCATCTGTTTTGGTAACAAATTTCCCAAAACCCATATCTACGCAAATTGGGTAGAACGCCTTCTCCCTATTTGCATAGGTTCAGATCTGAAACAGAATGGTTCAAGATTTGAACCATGGCTCTGATACCACTGAAGGGATAGGGAATCCATCACATGGATGCCCAAGATTGCAGAATAAAGGGGGTGAATTTCAAAAATTTTTCTTTCCCTTCAACTGGGAATCGAACTCCCTATTTAGAAAATCATATTTTCAAGGATCATTCTTGAACCATAAACTAAACCAGATCTGAACCAAAAGGAGGAGAGAGAGATAATACCTGATACAGAGAAACAATATCTCTCAATGGAGGTGTTCACGCCCAAGGTAGAAACCAAAATCTGCTCCCACTGAAGATGGCACAGTGCAAGGTGGAGCAGAATCAACAGTGTCCTTCCTAAGGACTTGATTCTTCCCAAGAATCACTTGGACGACTAGTGAATATAACTCCTACCAATCTTTTCTCCAAAATATTGGAATCAAGATCCAATCTTGATTTCTCCTAACCAATGGAGATCGAACTGCTATAAGCGGAGGCTACAGGAAGGAGGCAGCTAGAGAGAATTTGCAGGGTGCAGAATTCTCTCCTTTGTGATCTCAGCTCTGAAGACTAGACTTGTGTCTGTTGGATGTTGTGTCTAATGGCTGTCGCCCCCTCTTCCTTTTATAGACTTAAAGGGATCAGCTCCTAATCCCATTAGGAGTTGCTAACCCAAATCATATCTGGATTAGAAGTTCTTTTAAGATAAGGGATAATCCTTATCTTATCTGTAGATTAGATCAACCAGTTCCTAATCTAATTAGGAAGTTTCCAAATCTAAATCTTATTTAGATCCTGGACTCTCTGAGTGGATAGGGTGTGGGCCAAATCCTATCAGCTGATCTTATCTTAGAATTCGCCCCTAAAAGACTAATCAAATTAGCCCAGTTTGGAATGGGCTTAATGCCCATTTAGGGTTATGTATTCATTAAGCCTTCCAAACTGCTGCCCAGTTGGACTTCCTTGTATGGTGTGGGACCCAAGCATTGATCTACACATCAGCAACATGGGTTTAGCACAGCCTTTGTTACAAGGCCTGGCCGAATACACTATTATAGATAGTGCACCCCCTGAAACCCATCAGATGGGCTCTATGGGCCCAACACTTACCCTAACTGGTCCCTGGGCCAAGCCACCTTGTAACACCCAGGGGCTGTGGGCAGATGCAAGATTAGCCCATCAGGTATTATCCTCAATGGCCTTACACTTAACCTATCAGCCCATAATGATCATACACTACCTGACAAGAGAGGACCTCTCCCTCGGCTGCAAGGAACAGTATTGCACTCTCTCAAGCATGGATCCCGGGAATTAAAACCTATTTGCAAACATTTCAAAACCATAATATATATACTTTTATATCTCATATAAAATATATTTTGCAAAATAAATCTCAACGATTGAAATCTACTACCGGCAGTCCTGGTTTCGATCAGTGAGAGTGCATCCCTTGTAACACCCTTGTAACACTTACCCTAAGTGGTCCCTGGGCCAAGCCCCCTTGTAACACCTAGGGACTGTGGGCAGATGCAAGATTAGCCCATCAGGTATTATCCTCAATGGTCTTACACTTAACCTCTCAGCCCATAATGATCATACACTGCCCGACAAGAGAGGACCTCTCCCTCGGCTGCAAGTAACATTGTTGCACTCTCTCGAGTATGGATCCCGGGAATTAAAACCTTTTGCAAATCATTTCAAAATCATAAGTTATATACTTTTAAATCTCATATAAAATATATTTTGCAAAACAAATCTCAATGATTGAAATCGGCTGCTAGCAGTCTTCGTTTCCATCAGTGAGAGTGCATCCCCAATCATTACCTTTGTCCGACAAAGGGGCTGATCCTGTCACTATGATCACCCACTCAGATGAATTCTCAAACTGTCCCAACATACCCAAGTTTTGATCCCCGCTAAGGATCTTACAGATTGGTACATCAAAGACTGTCCAACAAGAAAGATTCAGTTAGTCATGCTTGCATCCTATCTTATCTAATCAGCCTAAGCACATGATTCTTGATAAGTTGAAATCGTTCAAGGATAAGTTTCCAGGGAGTAGAAATTTAAAGAAGGTAAGGCATCCAAAATTTCCATCAGATTTCCCTAATCCCCCCACACTTAAGTTATACATTGTCCCCAATGTATGTGATTATGCATAAAGTAGAAGGATTTGGGGGTACTTCCCTGTTTGTCTTGTTGGGTTCCTGCTAAACACAAAAATCAAAACCAAACAAAATAATAAAATTAACTAAACACAATGGGTTGCCTCCCACAAGCGCAATTGTTTAACGTCGTTATGCTCGACGTCCTCCTTTGCTACATTAGCTCTCGTGGTTTCAGCTTTTAGTGTGCTCCCCTTCCATCCATCATGGGCAGGTTCAAATCTAGAATAGGGGCCTTTGTATCCAATTGTGCACTCGATTCTAGCTCCTCATTCATATTTTTTTCAAAAAATTCCTGCACAGTTGGATCAATAGTGTCAACTGAATGGTCTTCATTTGGGTACTTCATAGCTTCAAAAATATTAAATTTAATAGTCTCTCCGTCACATTCAACGAAGAGGGAACCCTCATCCACATCTATTTTGGTCTTGACTGTTTTCATAAATGCCTGCCTAATAGAAGTGGGGCTGAATTTTCGATCGTGTCCTCCTCCATCTTCAGAATGTAAAAATCAGCTGGGAAAATTAAATCGTTAACCTGTACCATTACATTCTCAACAATCCCTTCTGGGAAGGTGTTAGAACGATCAGCTAATTGGATAATAGCTTTAGTTTCCCTTAAAGGACCTAATCTCAAAGCATAGTAAATCGAGTATGGCATGACATTGATAGATGCACCTAAGTCTAGCATGGCATAATCGATTTGCTTATTGCCAATCACACAAGGTAGGGTGAACATACCTGGATCTGCATGTTTTACTGGTAAAGTCCTCTTGATCATGGCTGAAACGTTCTCTCTAACTCTTGAGTCCTGCACCTTGTCTTCTTCTTGTCTTTTATCCACCTTCTTTGGTGAGGTAGGTTCTAGCTGCAGTTCCTTCCCGCTTCTCAGCACCACTGCACTTACATTCTCCTTGGGGTTGACTACCGTTTGTGATGGTAGTTTCCTGGAGCTCTGCACCTCCAACTTGCTAACTGCAGTGGCAAGTTGGCTGATTTGGTTCCCCAAATTCTGAATGCTGGCTCTTGTTTCCTGTTGAAATTGCTGAGTATTAGTAGCTAGAGCCTTAACTATATCTTCTAATGACATACCTGAATTCGAGGGTTGGCTTTGCGCTGTGATGGGTGTTGAAAACTGGGGCTGTCGACTGAAAAAATGGGGCTGGTATTGCTGCTGTCCTCCTTGGTTCCCATAGCTTAGGTTTGGGTGATCTCTCCAACCCGGATTGTAATAATCGGAGTAGGGATCATACTTTCGTTGGGGCTGGCCCGGGAATCCTCCTACGGCATTGACTTGCTGCATCAAACCATCTTGCAATGATGGACACATGTCCGTAGGATGGCCAGGAATCGAACAGATACCACACACCCTGGCAGTTTGTACTTGTTCTGCAGCGAGTTGTCTTACCAAAGCAGTTAGGTCAGAAATCTGACTTTCTAAATTTACATGGCTTACCTCATTAACCCATCTAATGGTACCGTCTGTCCTTGCACCGAACTGTTGTGAATTTACAGCCATGTTGGAGACTAACTCCCTGGCCGCTTCGGGTGTCTTGTTCACCAAGGCTCCTCCACTGGCTGCATCGACCATACTTCTATCCATGGGCTGCAGCCCTTCGTAGGAGTATTGGATTAATAGATGTTCTGGTATTTGGTGATGTGGAAAGCTAGCAACAAGTTGTTTAAATCTTTCCCAATATACGTATAGTGTCTCACCACCAAATTGTCGAACTCCACATATTTCTTTTATTATATTTGCAGCCCGGGATGCAGGAAAATATTTATTTAAAAATATCCTGTTCATCTCATCCCATGTGTGTACAGAACCGGAAGGGAGAATATACAACTAATCATTTGCTTTATCTCTTAAAAGAAATGGAAAGGCTATGAGCTTTACCTGGTCCTCGGTCATACCATGGGGTTTCATGCTTGAACAGACGACATGAAATTCCTTTAGATGTTTGTAAGGGTCCTAACCTGGGAAACCATGAAACAGAGGTAATAATTGAATCAAACCAGATTTGAGTTCAAAGGCTACCTCAAGAGTGGGGTACATGATGCATAAAGGTTGTTTGTTCAGAATTGGTGCAGCCAACTCCCTTAATGTCCTCTCTCTGTCAGCCATTCTTTCTACTTCTTCGAAGATGGGAAGATCACAATCTGAATTCACCTTCTTTGGTGAACGATCCTTCCTTTGCTTCGCCTCCGTTCTTAAACGACGGGTGGTCCTCTCAATTTCAGGGTTGTACTCGAGTTCACCTCGTTGAGAAGCACGAGTCATAAAATAAAAGAGGTTAACAAGAGGAAGGTAATAGCTAAGAAATTAAAGTTGCTCCCCGGCAACGGCACCAAAATTTTGATGGGTTTGTGGAAGCCATCAAAATTATTACTAGTCCCACAATAAAATATTTGCAGTAAAAGTGATTCTAGGTCGAATCCCACAGGGAGCAAATCAGTAATCTCTTAGCCGAATGGGTAAAGTAATTGTGTGAGAAAATTAAATAACTAAAATTAAAAAAATAACAAACTAAACAAATAAGAGAAAATCAGTCTTACCGAATTCTGATTCAAGGGTTCAGGTTGAATCGATTGGCCATCGATCCTAGGTACAATTCAGCATTCTTGCAATTCAAGCATTTAACCTTAGATTTATTAGGATAGCCATAATAAACCTTGTGTTTTCCTAATTCAGTTGACCAAACCCAGCATTCGATCAACACTTATCACCACTTAACTGGGTACGATAGCGTTCCATGTTAAACAATGATAGCATTAAGATTTGTGAAAACAGTTAAACCAAAATAACAATAATTGAGATAGCTGCAATTACTGAATTTTGTTTCATCGATTCTTTTAGGTTGAACCATGTTAAAACATTGGTCAAAGGCTGTCACAAACAATTGACCCAAAAAAGATATCAACCTAATTGCTACTTGTACCATTATTCGTGACAATTACGGATCACCGAAATCATGGATAGCAGTAGGAAAATCAACATTAATTCAGTTTGTCAGACTAATTAACATTAACATCCAATAAAAATGTGCACAAGAACCAATGAATACTTGAATTAAAAAGAAAGAAAATAGAGTAACTACAGAACCTCACAATGACACAATCGAACCTCCCCCCTTGAACCAGAAAAAGAAGCTTAGCTACTCATGATCTGCGCAATCTCCATGCTCTTCTTCTCCATAGCCGAACTGCCTTCTTGCTTCTTGGTCTTCTTGATGATCTCTTGGATCTTGGAATGAGTGATTTCTAGAGCTGGTTCGCCCCCCTCTTTATATAGCCAAAGGAGAGGGCTGTTTTCCAACTCCTTCTAGGAGATAATCTTATCCTTAGGGAGTTTTGATCTTATCTTGAACTAATCCTATCCTATCTCTTATCTAATGCTCTAATCTCAATCTTCTTATCTCTCTAGGATTATATTCAAGACTTTAGATCTGATAAAACTCTCTCCTTAGAGATTACATTCGAAATTCGGACTCTTAACTCTTGAATTCGAGTTGGGCTGCTTCAAGGTACTTCTGCGAGTTGGGCTTAAGTTGTGAAATGGGCCTGGCTACGAACTTGCTCCGACTTTGGGATCGTTTTCGTACTTGATGCGGGCCGAATCTGTCAAAACCCAAAACATAAAAGTTGTGGGCCTTCCTTTCGTCTTTCTAATGCTTCTTGAATTGTCTAATTCGGTGTCCGGAATTGAGAGTTGGGCCCATATTACTGACTGTCGCCGAAACTGTGCAAAATCACCCGATTTGCCCTGTTTTCTTCCAATTGCCTTCTTTATTGCCCTGAATCGAAATACAAGAGTAATGAGTCCATTTAAGTGCTAAATAAATGTAAAAGAGTGAATATTAGGGGATAAAATTTGGGTTCATTTTGGTCTCATCAATGAGCCTGTAACTATGCTTGTTGAAGTTAGCAAGACAGGCAAGAGAAATAGGAAGGCAAAGAAGCCTCAGAAAAAAGCAACTAAGGGTAAGAAGCAGAAGAAAGGCAAAGCATTGGATGCCTGTCACTTCTGCAAGAAGACTGGCCACTGGAAAAGGAATTGTCCTGCCTAGCTGGAATCCAGAAAAGGTAATTTTGAAACTTGTGTTATAGAAACCAATCTGTTGGTAGCTTCTGCACCCTGGTGTATTGACTCTGGGGCTTCAACTCATGCGTGTAATTCACTGCAGGGGCTCAAGGTAAGCAGAAGGCTGACTGAAGGTGAAGTCACACTCTACTTGAGGACTACTGCAACTGTGGCAGCCGTGGAGTTACTTTTTAGAGAATGAACTATTGTACTGAGAGATTGTCTTTATGTACAAAATTTAAGAAGAATTTTGATTTCTGTCTCAAAACTGTGTGCAGATGGTTATTCTGTCTTCTTTAGTAATACGATTACTATTAAAAAAAATAACAGATTCATCGCATACAGGGAACTAGAGAAGGGTCTCTATGTTCTACATCCTTCTCTAGAAACTAACATAACCGAAACTACGTCAGCTGAAATCCCCAAGAAGAGAGCCTGTGATATAATTAATCCCACATGCCTATGATATTACCAACTTGGCCACATCGGTGTTGACCGAATCACAAGGTTGGTAAAGGATGCTCCTTTGGATTTTCTAACTGTAGAAGATCTTCCCACCTGTGAGCCTTGCCTACAAGGCAAGATGACGAAACGACCATTTAATGGTAAGCTTGAAAGATGTATAGGCACACTTGACCTAATATATACTGATGTATGTGGTCCCCTGAGTGTTAGGATACGAAATCAACATGTGTATTTCATCACCTTCACAGATGATTTTTCACGATATGGTTACATGTACCTAATGAGACACAAGTCTGAATCCTTTGAAAAGTTCAAAGAGTTTAGACAAAAGGTCGAGAAGCAGTTAGGGAGAGAAATTAAGGCCCTTCGATCAGATCGAGGTGGCGAGTATCTCTCTGACGAATTCAGGGACTACTTAAAGGACAATGGGATAATATCACAATTATCTCCTCCTGCTACACCACAACTTAACGGTGTTTCGGAGAGGAGGAATATGACCTTATTGGATATGGTCCGGTCACTTCTCATACACTTAGAGTTACCCACATCCTTTTGGGGTTACGCATTAGAGACTGCGATTTATGTGCTGAATCGGGTTTCAACCAAATCGGTTCCGAATACACCATATGAACTTTGGACCAGAAAGAAACCAAGTGTCAGACACTTGAAGATTTGAGGTTGTCCAGCACACGTTAAAAGAACGAGTGCAGACAAGTTGGAATCCAAGACCAGTCATTGCCTATTTGTGGGCTACCCAAAAGGCTCTGTAGGTTACATATTCTATGACCCAAGTGAGCAGAAAGTGTTCTGCAGTTGAAATGCACAATTCTACAGTGGGAGATGTCCCAGAAGTTCCAAGTAGTGACCAACCTAGAAGATCTACTCGGGTATCCAGGCTACCAGTCCGTTATGGTTATGACCAGGATAGTTACCTGGTGGAAATCTTGACTACTGAGGAGGATCCCGGGACTTACATGGAAGCTATGTTGGACATAGATTTCCAGAAGTGGGTAGAGGCCATGAGAGCAAAGATGGACTCAATGAAGACCAATGATGTCTGGATTCTAGTAGATCCACCCTCTGGGGTAAAAGCAATCGGTTGAAAATGGATTTACAAGAGGAAGAAGGGCCCCGATGGTAGGGTTGAGACCTTCAAAGCTCATCTGGTGGCAAAAGGGTACACTTCGAAAGAGGGCATCAATTATGAGGAAACCTTTTCGCCTGTGGCCATGCTTAAATCCGTTAGGATCCTACTAGCTGTAGCATCATACCATGATTATGATATTTGGCAGATGGATGTCAAAACTGCATTCTTGAATGGAGATCTTACTTAAGATATCTATATGCAGTAGCCACAAAGCTTCATAGTTGCGGGTCAAGAAAACATGATATGTAAACTTAATAGATCCATTTATGGACTTAAGCAAGCTTCTAGAAGTTGGAACATCCGTTTTGACTCTGCCGTCAAACCGTTTGACTTCGAGCAGAATCCGGATGAACCCTGTGTTTACAGGAAGTACAGTGGATATAAGGTTACGTTCTTGGTTCTGTATGTAGATGACATTCTACTCATTGGGAATGATGTAGGAATGTTGACTACGGTGAAAGTATGGTTTTCACAGCAATTCTCCATGAAAGATCTTGGAAAAGCCTCCTATATACTGGGTCTTCGACTCTTAGATATAAATCAAAGCAAATAATAGGATTATCCCAATCTGCCTACATTGACAAAATAGTCAAAAGATACAGCATGGAAAACTCCAAGAAAGGAACTGTTCCTTTCAGGCACAGAGTCACTCTCTCCAAGAAGATGTCTCCCAAGACTTCTGAGGAGATTGATGGCATGAAAGACGTTCCCTATGCCTCTACCGTAGAGAGCATCATGTATGCCATGCTGTCCACTCGCCCTGACATTGCTCAGGCAGTGAGTGTAGTAAGCAGATTTCAGGCCAACCCAAGGCAGGAGCACTGGACTGCTGTGGAAAACATACTTAAGTACCTTTGAAGGACAAAAGAGTTTTGTCTAGTATTCGATGGTAATTCACTACAGATCCAAGGGTATATAGATGCCGATTTTTAGTCGGATCCAGATGATAGAAAGTCTACATCTGGATATGCTTTCACGATAGGATCGTGTGTTGTTTTTTTGAAAAGCAGCAAATAGGGGTCCACTACAGACTCCACAACCGAGGCCGAGTACATTGCCGCAAGTGAGGCTACCAAAGAAGCCGTGTGGATGAAGAAGTTCGTTCACGAGTTGGGAGTAGTTCCATCCAGCACATCACCCATCCCATTGTTGTGTGACAACAATGGAGCTATTGCTCAGGCTAAGGAGCCATGAGCCCACACAAAGTCGAAGCACATCGAGAGGAAGTACCATGTACTGAGGGAGATTGTTGGTAGAGGGGGCGTTCTGATTCAAAAAGTAGCGTCAGCGGAAAATGTAGCAGACCCATTGATAAAGTCACTATCACAAAAAGTGTTTGAGAAACACGTGAAAAGCATGGAACTCTAGCTAGTACCTGATTGGACCTAAGTGCAAGTGGGAGTTGTTAGACAGTTTTGTATGCCCTTAGCTTCAATCAAAATGATGTACTTTATGAATTTATTGTAAATGAATAAAAGTAAATATTTGATTCATGTTCTCTTAGTTTAGAATGTTCACAGCCAGTAGGTCGGACTGGGGAGACCTATCCTAACAAGGCTGACACTGTGGTGCCACCAATTCAGTTGGGGTGGCTTGTCGCAGCTACCGGGGTGAGACCTAGGCACAAATAGTGTAGGATTATTTGAATCTTTGAACTGGACCAGATTTTTAGTATTGCCCTGGACCTTGGAGATTGATGGGCAAAATTTGAATGTTACACCCGACCCATAGACTCGATTATGATACTGCACTAGGTGTCGGATTGGGCTGTCTTTGATGTACCAATCAGTGAGATCATTAGCGGGAGTCAAAACCTGGGTATGTTGGGACAGTCTGAGAATTCTTCTAAGTGGGTGATCATAGTGACAGGATGACGGGTTTGTCGAAGCCCTCAAAATTATTAGTAGTCCCACAATAAAATATTTGCAGTAAAAGTGGTTCTAGGTTGAATCCCACAGGGAGAAAATCAGTAATCTCTTAGCCGAATGGGTAAAGTAATTGTGTGGGAAAATTAAATAACTAAAATTAAAAAAATAACAAACTAAACAAACAAGAGAAAATCAGTCTTACCAAATTCTGGTTCAAGGGTTCAGGTTGAATCAATTGGCCATCGATCTTAGGTACGATTCAGCATTCTTGCAATTCAAGCATTTAACCTTAAATTTATTAGAATAGCCATAATAAACCTTGTGTTTTCCTAATTCAGTTGACCAAACCCAGTATTCGATCAACACTTATCACCACTCAACTGGGTACGATAGCGTTCCATGTTAACCAATGATAGCATTAAGATTTGTGAAAATAGTTAAACCAAAATAACAATAATTGAGATAGCTGCAATTACTGAATTTTGTTCCATCAATTCTTTTAGGTTGAACCATGTTAAAACATTGGTCAAAGGCTGTCACGAACAATTGACCCAAAAAGATATCAACCTAATTGCTACTTGTACCATTATTCGTGACAATTACGGATCACCGAAATCATGGATAGCAGTAGGAAAATCAACATTAATTCAGTTTGTCAGACTAATTAACATTAACATCAATAAAAATGTGCACAAGAACCAATGAATAATTGAATTAAAAAGAAAGAAAATAAAGTAACTACAGAACCTCACAATGACACAATCGAACCTCCCCCCTTGAACCAGAAAAAGAAGCTTAGCTACTCATGATCTGCGCAATCTCCATGCTCTTCTTCTCCATAGCCGAACTGCCTTCTTGCTTCTTGGTCTTCTTGATGATCTCTTGGATCTTGGAATGAGTGATTTCTAGAGCTGGTTCGCCCCTCTCTTTATATAGCCAAAGGAGAGGGCTGTTTTCCAACTCCTTCCAGGAGATCATCTTATCCTTAGGGTGTTTTGATCTTATCTTGAACTAATCCTATCCTATCTCTTATCTAATGCTCTAATCTCAATCTTCTTATCTATCTAGGATTACATTCAAGACTTTAGATCTGATAAAACTCTCTCCTTGGAGATTACATTCGAAATTCGGACTCTTAACTGTTGAATTCGAGTTGGGCTTAAGTTGTGAAATGGGCCTGGCTGCGAACTTGCTCCGACTTTGGGCTCATTTTCGTACTTGATGCGTGCCGAATCTGTCAAAACTCAAAACATAAAAGTTGTGGGTTTTCCCTTTATCTTTCTAATGCTTCTTGAATTGTCCAATTCAGTGTCGGGAATTGAGAGTTAGGCCCAGATTACTGACTGTCGCCGAAACTATGCAAAATCACCCGATTTGCCCTGTTTTCTTCCAATTGCCTTCTTTATTACCCTGAATCGAAATACAAGAGTAATGAATCCATTTAAGTGCTAAATAAACGTAAAAGAGTGAATATTAGGGGATAAAATTAGGGTTTGTTTTGGTCTCATCAAATCCCCCTACACTTAAACTTTGCTCGTCCTCGGGCAAGGCAAAAACTCAAGTAACACAAGAGAGACTAACTAATGATTTTCAATCTTTCTTTTTCTCTACATGAGGCCTGGTTCATTTCATACTTTAGTTCAGACTTGGTAACCTTTCCCTTTTCATCTCTTTCTCCCCTTTTTCTTGTCCAAGAGTGATCGCAAATCACCATTCCTCATGGTCCCAAGTTAAATCGATAGTCAAGGAGACAAGCCTTCTAGGGCTGAAACTCCTTGGACTGCACGGGTGCTCATTGCTTTTAACAAACCAATTCAGCCAGATGCAATTACTTTCCTTTGAATCAAAACAAGGTGTGCTTATTGCCATAAGCTTGCTATGTATCACATCTTCACCACGTAGTGTGAATTCTTAGGATCTGAAGGTGAGAATGGGGTTGGGGTTCTAGGGTGAGTGCATTTTATGCTCCATCTCACACTTGCTTTCATTTCTAGATGTGAGTGCATTTTATGCTCCGTCTCACACTTGTTTTTTTGTTTCTAGATGTGAGTGCATTTTATGCTCCGTCTCACACTTGTTTTTTTGTTTCTAGATGTGAGTGCATTTTATGCTCCATCTCACATTAGTCATGATTTTAGTTTCAAACTCCCTCTTTTTTTTTTTTTTTTTGTGCACAAGAATCACAGGGTTTCACCGCCTGATCCATGAATTCATTGATCATGGTCTCTATATGCCTAACACAGCAAGTTCTAGAATAATCAACCCATGTTTGATAGATAATTATGTGAAAATCAATCAAACCCTTATGCATTTTGCCTATTGATCGATTAAAATCATGAGGTACCATATGCAGCCAAGAAAGATTCAGTTAGTCATGCTTACATCCTATCTTATCTATTCAGTCTAAGCACATGATTCCTGATAAGTTCAAATCGTTCAAGGATAAGTTTCCGGGAGCAAAAATTTGAAGAAGGTAAGGTATCCCAAATTTCCATCAGATTTTCCTAATCCCCCCACACTTAAGTTATACATTGTCCCCAATGTATGTGATTATGCATAAAGTAGAAGGATTTGGTGGGACTTCCCTGTTTGTCTTGTTGGGTTCCTGCTAAACACAAAAATCAAAACCAAACAAAATAACAAAATTAACTAAACACAATGGGTTGCCTCCCACAAGCGCAATTGTTTAACGTCGTTATGCTCGACGTCCTCCTTTGCTACTTTAGCTCACGTGGTTTCAGCTTTCGGTGTGCTTCCCTTCCATCCATCATGGGCGGGTTCAAATCTGGAATAGGGGTCTTTGTATCCAATTGTGCACTCGATTCTAGCTCCTCATTCACATTTTTTTCAAAAATTTCCAGCACATTTGGATCAATAGGGTCAACTGAATGGTCTTCATTTAGGTACCTCATAGCTTCAAAAATATTAAATTTAATAGTCTCCCCGCCGATTTCGACGGAGAGGGTACCCTCATCCACATCTATTTTGGTCTTGGCCGTTTTCATAAATGGCCTGCCTAATAGAAGTGGGGCTGAACTTTCGATCGTGTCCTCCTCCATCTTCAGAATGTAAAAATCAGCTGGGAAAATTAAATCGTTAACCTGCACCATTACATTCTCAACAATCCCTTCTGGTAAGGCGTTAGAACGATCAGCTAATTGGATAACAGCTTTAGTTTCCCTTAAAGGACCTAATCTCAAAGCATAGTAAATCGAGTATGGCATGATGTTGATAGATGCACCTAAGTCTAGCATGGCATACTCGATTCGATTATTGCCAATTACACAAGGTAGGGTGAATATACCTGGATCAGCATGTTTTTTTGGTAAGGTCCTCTTGATCATGGCTGAAACGTTCTCTCTAACTCTTGAGTCCTGCACCTTGTCTTCTTCCTACCCTTTATCCACCTTCCTTGGTGATGTAGGTTCTAGTTGTAGTTCCTTCCCGCTTCTTAGCACCACTGCACTTACACTCTCCTTGGGGTTGACTACCATTCTTTCTACTTCTTCGAAGATGGGAAGATCACAATCTGAATTCACCTTCTTTTGTGAACGATCCTTCCTTTGCTTCGCCTCCTTTCTTAAACGACGGGTGGTCCTCTCAATTTCGGGATTGTACTCGAGTTCACCTCGTTGAGAAGCACGAGTCATAAAACAAAAGAGGTTAACAAGAGGAAGGTAATAGCTAAGAAATTAAAGTTGCTCCCCGGCAACGACGCCAAAATTTTGACGGGTTTGTGGAAGCCCTCAAAATTATTACTAGTCCCACAATAAAATATTTGCAGTAAAAGTGATTTTAGGTCGAATCCCACAGGGAGCAAATCAGTAATCTCTTAGCCGAATGGGTAAAGTAATTGTATGGGAAAATTAAATAACTAAAATTAAAAGAATAACAAACTAAACAAACAAGAGAAAATCAGTCTTACCGAATTCTGGTTCAAGGGTTCAGGTTGAATCGATTGGCCATCGATCTTAGGTACGATTCAGAATTCTTGCAATTCAAGCATTTAACCTTGGATTTATTAGAATAGCCATAATAAACCTTGTGTTTTCCTAATTCGGTTGACCAAACCCAGCATTCGATCAACACTTATCACCACTGAACTGGGTACGATAGCGTTCCATGTTAACCATTGATAGCATTAAGATTTGTGAAAACAGTTAAACCAAAATAATAATAATTGAGATAGCTGCAATTACTGAATTTTGTTCCATCAATTCTTTTAGGTTGAACCATGTTAAAACATTGGTCAAAGGCTGTCACGAACAATTGACCCAAAAAGATATCAACCTAATTGCTACTTGTACCATTTTTCGTGACAATTACGGATCACCGAAATCATGGATAGCAGTAGGAAAATCTACATTAATTCAGTTTGTCAGACTAATTAATATTAACATCCAATAAAAATGTGCAGAAGAACCAATGAATACTTGAATTAAAAAGGAAGAAAATAAAGTAACTACAGAACCTCACAATGGCTCAATCGAACCTCCCCCCTTGAACCAGAAAAAGAAGCTTAGCTACTCATGATCTGTGCAATCTCCATGCTCTTCTTCTCCATAGCCGAACTGCCTTCTTGCTTCTTGATCTTCTTGATGATCTCTTGGATCTTGGAATGAGTGATTGCTAGAGCTGGTTCGCCCCCCTCTTTATATAGCCAAAGGAGAGGGCTGTTTTCCAACTCCTTCCAGGAGATCATCTTATCCTTAGGGTGTTTTGATCTTATCTTGAACTAATCCTATCCTATCTCTTATGTAATGCTCTAATCTCAATCTTCTTATCTCTCTAGGATTACATTCAAGACTTTAGATCTGATAAAACTCTCTCCTTGGAGATTATATTCGAAATTCGGACTCTTAACTCTTGAATTCGAGTTGGGCTTAAGTTGTGAAATGGGCCTGTCTACGAACGAACTTGCTCCGAATTTGGGCTCATTTTCGTACTCGATGCGGGACGAATCTGTCAAACCTCAAAACATAAAAGTTGTGGGCCTTCCTTTTATTTTTCTAATGCTTCTTGAATTGTCCAATTCAGTGTCCGGAATTGAGAGTTAGGCCCAGATTACTGACTGTCGCCGAAACTGTGCAAAATCACCCGATTTGCCCTGTTTTCTTCCAATTGCCTTCTTTATTGCCCTGAATCGAAATACAAGAGTAATGAGTCCATTTAAGTGCTAAATAAACATAAAAGAGTGAATATTAGGGGATAAAATTAGGGTTCATTTTGGTCTCATCACAGGATCAGCCCCTTTGTCGGACAAAGGTAATGATCGGGGATGCACTCTCACTGATAGAAACCAAGACTGCCGGCAGCCGATTTCAATTGTTGAGATTTGTTTTGCAAAATATATTTTATATGAGATATAAAAGTATATAAATTATGGTTTCAAAATGATTTGCAAAAGGTTTTAATTCCCGGGATCCATTAATGAGAGAGTGCAACACTGTTCCTTGTAGCCGAGGCAGAGGTCCTCTCTTGTCGGCTAGTGTATGATCATTATGGCCTGAGAGGTTAAGTGTAAGACCATTGAGGATACTACTTGATGGGATAATCTTGCATCTGCCCACAATCCCTGGGTGTTACAAGGTGGCTTGGCCCAGGGACCACTTAGGGTAAGTGTTAGGCCCATAGAGCCCATCTGATGGGTTTCACGGGATGCACTGTCCATAACAGTGTATTTGGCCAGGCCTTGTAACAAAGGCTGGGCTAAACCCATGTGGCTAATGTGTAGATCAATGTTTCAGTCCCATGCCATACAAGGAAGCCCAACTAGGCAGCAGTTTGGAAGGCTAAATGAATACATAACCCTAAATGGGCCTTAAGCCCATTTCAAACTGGGCTAATTTGATTAGTCACTTAAGGGGCGAATTCTGAGATAAGATCAACTGATAGGATTGGGCCCACACCCTATCCACTCAAAGAGTCCAAGATCTAAATGAGATTTAGATCTGGAAACTTCCTAATTAGATTAGGAGATGACTGATCTAATCTACAGATAAGATAAGGGTTATCCCATATCTTAAAGGGACTTCTAATCCAGATATGATTTGGGTTAGCAACTCCTAATAGGATTTGGAGCTGATCCTTTTAAGTCTATAAAAGGAAGAGGGGGCGGCAGCCTTTAGACACACAATCACAAGCAACAAATAGTTCGATGTCCATTACTTGGGAGAAATCAAGATTGGATCTTGATTCCAATCTTTTGGAGAAAAGATTGGTGGGAGTTGTATTCACAAGCAGTCCAGGTGATTCTTGAGAAGGATCAGGTTCTTTTGGAAGAACACTGCTGATTCTGCTCCACCCTGCACTGCGCCATCTTCAGTGGGAGCAGACTTTGGATCCTACCTTGGGCGTGAACACCTCCATTGAGAGATACTATTTCTCTGTATCAGGTATTAACTCTCCCTACTCCTTTTGGTTCAGATCTGGTTCAGTTTATGGTTCAAGAATGATCCTTGAAAATATTATTTTCTAAATAGGGAATTCGATTCCCAGTCGAAGGAAGAGAAAAATTTTTGAAATTCGCCCCCTTATTCCACAATCTTTGGGTGTTCATATGATGGATTTCCTATCCCTTTAGGCAGGTGCAAGATTAGCCCATAAGGTACTATCCTAAATGGTCTTACACATAACCTCTTAGCACATAATGATCAAGCACTGCCCGACAAGAGAGGACCTCTCCCTCGGCTGCAAGGAACAGTGTTGCACTCTCTACTCACATGGATCCCAGGAATTAAAACCATTTGCAAACATTTCGATACCGTATGTATATATATATATCATATATAAATTTTGCAAAACAAAATTCCAATGATTGAAATCAACTACCGGCAATTTGGTTTCCATCAGAGAGAGCGTCTTCCCGATCATTACCTTTGTCCGACAAAGGGACTGATCCTGTCATTATGATCACCCACTCAGATGAATTCTCAGACTGCCCCAACATGCCCAGATTTTGACCCCCGCTAAGGATCTCACTGATTGGCATATCAAAGACAACCCAATTCGGCACCTAGTGTAGTATCATAATCGAGTCTAGGGGTCGGGTGTAACTTTCTAGTTTTGGCCATTAATATCCAAGGTCCAGGGCAATACTAGAAATCTAGTCCAGTTCAAAGATTCAATTAATCCTACACGGTATGTTCCTAGGGTCTCACCCTGGCAGCTGAGACAGGCCACCCCAACTGACTTGGTGACACAACAGTGCCAGCCTTATCAGGATAGGTCTTCCTAGACCAACACACTGGCTATGAACATTCTAAACTAACACGAGCTTTATAGGTCTTAATCCTGCCATTGGGGCACTTCTTCCTCTTGTAGATCCATTTGCAACCTATTGCTTTTACCCCATAGGGTGGATCTACTAGAGTCCAGACCACATTGGTTGGTCACTATCTGGTCATAACCATATCGGACTAGTGGTCTGGATACCCGAGTGGATCTTCTTGGTTGGTCACTACCTGGAACTTGTGGGACATCTCCCACTGCTCCTGAGCTTTCCTCATCAAGAACTATTTTCTGATGATGGGTGTCCAGGATGTATTCAGTTTCTAAGAATTGGGCATTTCGACTGCAGAACACTTTGTTCTTGCTTGGGTCATAGAATAGATAACCCACTGAATCTTTTGGGTAGCCTATAAATAGGCAACGACTGGTTTTGGATTCCAATTTTTTCGCACTTGTTCTTTTAATGTGAGCAGGACAACCCCAAATCTTCAAGTGTCTTACACTTGGCTTCCTTCCGGTCCAATGTTCATATGGAGTTTTCGGAACCGATTTGGTTGGAACCTAATTCAGCACGTAGATAGCAGTCTCTAATGCATAACCCTAAAAGGATGTGGGTAATTCCGAGCGTACGGGAAGTGACCAGACCATGTCCAACTAGGTCCTATTCCTCCTCTCTAAAACACCGTTGAGTTGAGGTGTAGTAGGAGGAGCTAATTGTGACACTATCCCCTTGACCTTCAAGTAGTCTCTGAATTCGTCAAAGAGATACTCGCCACCTCGATCCAATTGAAGGGCCTTAATTTGTCTCCCTAACTGTTTTTCAAGTTCCTGTCTGAACTCTTTGAACTTTTCGAAGGATTCATACTTGTGTCTTATTAGGTACACATAACCATATCGTGAAAAATCATTTGTAAATGTGATGAAATACACGTGTTGGTTCCATGTCCTAACACTCAGGGGACCACATACATCAGTATGTATTAGGCCAAGTGTGCCTACACATCTTTCAGGCTTACTATCAAATGGCCACTTAGTCATCTTACCTTGGAGGCAAGTTCCACAAGTGGGAAGATTTTCTACGGTTAGAAAATCCAAAGGACCATCCTTTACCAGCCTTGTGATTCGGTCAACACCGATATGGCCAAGTCGATAATGCTAGAGGCATGTGGGATATACTGTATCACGAGTTCTCTTCTTGGGATTTTCGACCGACGTAGTTTCAATTAAGTTAGTTTCTAGAGAAGGATGTAGAACATGGAGACTGTTCTCTAGTTCCCCACATGTGATGAATTTGTTATTCCGTTTAACAGTAATCATATTACTAAAATAAACAGTATATCCATCAGCACACAGTTTAGAAACATAAATTAAATTTCTTCTCATGTTCTATACATAAAGACAATCTTTAAGTACAAGCACTCCTTCTCTAAAGACAAATTCTATGGTTCCTATTGCCGCAGCTGCAACACTTGCAGTCATTCCCAAGAATAGTGACACTTCATCTTCACTCAATCTTCTGCTAACTTTGAACCCCTGCAGTGAGTTACATGCATGAGTTGAAGCCCTGGAGTCAACACACCAGGACATAGAAGTAACTAACATATTTGTCTCTATGAGACAAGTTTTGACATTACCTTTCTTAGATTCCAAGTAGGCAGGACAGTTCCTCCTCCAGTGGCCGGTCTGCTTGCAGAAGTGACAGACATCAGATGCCTTGTTCTTCTTTTGCTTCATGGGCTTGGCAGCTTTCTCCTGGGGCTTCTTTGCCTTTCTCTTTTTCTTGCCCGATTTGTTAGCTTTAGCAAGCATAACCACAGGCTCATCCTTCTTAAGTAGATCCTCGGCCCTCTACAACATATTGCCAAGTTCCTAGACGCTGACATTCAGCTTGTTCATGTTGTAGTTCATTGTGAAAGCATTGAAGAATGAGGGAAAAGAATTCAGGATAGCATCCACTTGCGTGCCAAGATCTAGCCCGGGTCCAAGGGCTTTGAGTTTGTTAATGTATCCCATCATCCGAAGACAATGGTCATGAACTTTCTGCCCTTTAGACATCTGTGCGGTCATGAACAGTTTCAGGACCTTCTGTCGAGTAGAGCGATTCTGCTCTTCATACATTGTCTTTAGACTGTCCAATATGTCCTTGGCTAGAACGATCTGATCGAACTGCCTCAGTATTGAGATGTCTAGTGAGGTAATGACAAAGCAATGGGCTAGGGAGTTCTTATCCTCCCAATCTTAGTAGTCCCTTCTACGGGCCTCAGAAGCCCTATCACCCGGACGCTCTGTGGCAAGATTTTTCACCACCTTATCTAACTTTTCAGAAGATAGGACCAGCATAAGATTTCTATACTAGTTGGCATAGTTTGGGCCCTTAAGCTTGTTATCATCTAGAAGCTTTGCAAATTGACCATTTGCCATTTTTTGATAAAATAGCAAAGATGTTAGTCCACAACCTTAGTTTGATTCATGTTACCTACATAGATGTGGTTTTTAATCTATGTTCCATTACCATTTGTTCATCTCTGAGATTTCCCTCCTTTCTTAGTGACGGAGATGGCGAAATGTCTCTGGAAATGTGGGAAATCACAAAGGGTGCGTGAAGCCAACTGTTTCAACTGCATAACCCCACCACCTTTCTGTGACGGATCATATTCACTCATCAAATGAGTTTCCCTTTGGCCTCTGTCAGACAAGGTTCAGAGCCATTTTCAGGTAAACCTTTCTGTCCAGTGAGTGCTCACCCATCATATTCAGGTTACGACATGATACCACGAAAGAGTTACCATTTTCTGGTGAAGCCCCTCCCACATCGGTCTATGACGCCCCTATCCTCTTTTGAAACACTCTGACAGATCCAACAACAAATGGATAACCCAATTTTATGGTGTGTTTCCACATTACTGAAGAACCCATCATTGTGCTAATGACGGAAGGCCTTTAAAGAGTCCATCATATGGATCTCCCTATCACATGCACTCATATTTGCTGGAGGGAACACAATTATGCCCTAGTTCTAATTTTAGGTCAAACTAGAGTGGCTCCCACTAGCTTTCATAAAGTCAGATTTCTGGTGGGCCTTAATCGGCTAGGGTTTTTGCACGCATCCCTTTTAGGGTTGTGGGGCCCACCAAGTAAGGAAGGGTCATCCAATGACCTTAAGGGACACCATGGCAATGATGTGCATTCAGCCATGGTGTGTGCAAGAGCCACTAACGAGTCATCATGGGCCAAGTGCTTTTGGCCCATGGTAGCAACACATCAAACATCCAAACATCACATGTAAAGGAGGAATTGATCCAATCAATTAACTGCTGTAAAGCCCATTGAACAACCCATTTAAAAAAAAAAAACCATAACATTAACAATTAATGTCGACTAGGTATATGGGCTGAGCGCAGTTAGCAGTTCAGCCCATACGGGATTTCTCACAAGAGTGGGCTTTTGCAATTTTATCCTTTTAAAACTAGGCTTTACAGGTGGGCTGAATTAATCCCTGCAATTGAACATCAGATTTGGAACTACAAGAGGGAGAAAAATGGACTGAAAACAGTACCCTTTGAACTCTAGATTCGGTACAAACAGTTTTGGTCCAATCTAGTCCGAAATTGTTCGAAACTGATTGTCAATTCAAAAATTAATTCATGAAAGATCTGAAATTAATAATTTTGATTTTAAATAATCACAAATAAAATATGGATTGCTTGCACCTCCTGCAAAATAGAGGTTAATCACTAGGGTTGCAGTCTCACAAACTGCAAATCGTAGAAAGCGATCTCCCCATCTACAAATCTCCAGCGCTGCCTTCTTATTCCTTTTCTTCAATCAAAAAAATAAAAAAAAAACAGAAATCCTATTTTATTATATAATTACATTCTTGATCAAATTCTATATATTCAGTCTAGAAAATAAAAAAAAATATTTACTGACCGAATTGAATGAATAATAAATAAAAAAAAGGATTGTGCAGACCATCTGCACCAAATCTGCACTACGATCTCTAGGTTTGAATAGTCTATTAAATCAAAATAAATAAATAACAGTTATAAATAAATTTTGCATTTAACAAAAAATAATTTCAGATCAATCACTCTTAACAAGAAATAGTTTCTTGAAATAAAGAAAATAATCTGTGCAAATCTTGGCAGAACATCTTCTGTCCATTTGCACAGGTTCAGATCTGATTTTCTTTTGGTTCAAGATTCGAACCTATGGCTCTAATACCATTGAAAGAATGGTAGGATCCATCGTATGGATGCCATAAAGGTTGCGGAATGGGTGGGTGAATTTCAAAAATTTTCCTACCTTCTTCCAATTGGGAATCGTATTCCCTAAATTTAGAATACAATATTCAAGGATCTTGCTTGAACCATAATCAAACCAGATCTAAACCAAAGGCAAGGGAGGAATTATACTTGATCCAGAGAAGCAGTATCTCCTAAAGTTGGTGTTCACACCCAAAGAGGACACCGAGATCCGCTCCTGCTGAAGATGACACAGTTGTATGTGGAATGGAACCAGTAGAGTGCGTCCTACACACTAAATCCTTCACAAGAATCCTCTAGAAAACTCTGACACCAAATCTTTTTAGTTCTTTATGCAAAACTGGTATCAAGAACAGATTTCTTGATTTCTTTCCTTCAAAGATCGATTCTTGTCAAAAAAATGGCGGTGGCTGGAGGAGAACTCCTGAGATGAAGATGGTGAAGGGATGAGAGATCCATCCCATGGACGCCCAAAGATTGCGGAATAAGGGGCAAATTTCAAAAATTTTTCTCTCCCTTCAACTAGGAATCCCATTCCCTATTTAGAAAATCATATTTTCAAAGATAATTCTTGAACCTTAAACTGAACCAGATCTGAACCAAAAGGAATAGGAGATAATTATACTTGATACGGAGAAGTAATATCTCCCAACGAAGGTGTTCACGCCCAAGGAAGGATCCAAAGACTGCTCCCACTGAAGATGGCGCAGTGCAGGATGGAGCAAAATCAGCAGTGTTCTTCCCCAAGAACTCTGTCCTTCGCAAGAATCAGTAGAATGGTACGTGAGCATAGATTCCTTTCAATCCTTTCTCAAAGAACTGATGTCAAGATCCAATCTTGACTTCTCCCACAACTGGAGATCGAACTGGCAAATAGGGCGGCAAGAACAAGGAAGCGGCAAGAGAGTATTCGCAGGGTGCAGAATTATTTCTTCTTGATTTCAGCACTAAAGAGGATCTGATGTATGTCTCCTAAAGGCTGCCGCCCCCTCCTTCCTTTTGTTAACTTAAGAGATTAGCTCCTAATCCCATTAAGAGCTACTTATCCAAATCATATTTGGATCAGCCTTCTCTTCTAGTGATAAGGATAAACCCTTATCTTAACTGTAGATTAGATTAGCTTTCTCCTAATCCCATTAGGAGGTTTCTGGATCTGAATCACATTCAGATCTGGACTCTCTGAGTGGATAGGATTAAGACCCTACCCTATCTGCTAATCCATCTCAGAATTGGCCCCTTTAATTAACTAAATAAATAGCCCAGTTCGAAATGGGCTTTAGGCCCATTAAGCTTATGTGCTCACTTAGCCTTCCTAACTTCTACCCAGTTGGGCTTCCTTGTATGGCGTGGGACCCAAGCATTGATCTACACATCAGCCACATGGGTTCGGCCCAGCCTTTGTTACAAGGCCTGGTCGAATACACTGTTAAAGACAGTGCACCCCTTGAAACCCATCGAATGGGCTCTATGGGCCCAACACATACCCTAAGTGGTCCCTGGGCCAAGCCACCTTGTAACACCCAGGGACTGTGGGCAAATGCAAGATTAGCCCATCAAGTATTATCATCAATGGTCTTACACTTAACCTCTCAGCCCTTAATGATCATACACTGCTCGATAAGAGAGGACCTCTCCCTCGGCTGCAAGGAACAATGTTGCACTCTCTACTTATATGGATCCCGGGAATTAAAACCTTTTTGCAAACATTTTTGAAACCATAATATATATACTTTTATATCTCATATAAAATATACTTTGCAAAACAAATCTCAACGATTGAAATCGGTTGCCAGTAGTCTTGGTTTCCAACAGTGAGAGTGCATCCCCGATCATTACCTTTGTCCGACAAAGGGGCTGATCCTGTCACTATGATCACCCACTGAGATGAATTCTTGGATTGTCCCAACATACCCAGATTTTGACCCCCGCTAAGGATCTCACTGATTGGTACATCAAAGACAGCCTGATCCGACACCTAGTGTAGTATCATAATCGAGTTTAGGGGTTGGGTGTAACTTTCCAGTTTTGCCCATCAATCTCCAAGGTCCAGGGCAATACTGGAAATCTGGTCCAGTTCAAAGATTCAATTAATCCCACACTGTATGTGCCTAGGGTCTCACCCTGGTAGCTAAGACAAGCCACCCCAACCGACTTGGTGGCACCACAGTGTCAGCCTTGTCAGGATAGGTCTCCCAGACCGACCCACTGGCTGTGAACATTCTAAACTAACACAAGTCTCATTAAGTGTCCAGTTTAAGGGCATTACACAGAAACATACCAAGGGAACATGAATCAAATATGCACTTTTATTCATTTACAATAAACTCATAAAGTACATCATTCTGATTGAAGCTAAGGGCATACAAAACTGTCTGACAGATGGCTAAAATTGCTTCTCTTCTCTCTGGAGTGTGTATGAGATCCAATCTCAATTCACAGGATGATTTCTTGCACACAAACCCTATGTTCGAATTCTGATTGTTTTCTCTTCTTGGATTTCTCCTCTTTTCTTCTTGATTAAGAAACCTCCTAAGGAGGAGTTATCCCAATCCACGTCAGTATTTGGATAGGGGATGATCTTAATCCTATCTGCAAATTAAGTTAGCTTACTCCTGATCTTATCAGGAGGTTACTAGATTTAAATCTGATTGGAATTTGATCTCCCAGAGTGGATAAGGTTAAAGGCCCAATCCTTTTGCTAACTTTAATCTCAGATCCACCCCATATATGGATGATCATATCAGCCCAATACGAAATGGGCTTTTGGCCCATTAAGTGTTCAGTGCTTAACTAGTTTCCAATTTGCTACCCAGATGGGCTTTTTGGTATTGCATGGGACCCAAGCATTGATCTACGTACCAGCCACATGGGTTCAGCTTAGCCTTTATTACAAAACCTAGCCAAATTCACTGAGAAGCACGATGAACCCCTTAAGCCCATCACGTGGACCCTATGGGCCCAACACTTACATTAAGTGGTCCTTAGGCTAAGCCATCTTATAAAAACCAAGGGACTACGGGCAGGTGCAAGATTAGCCCATAAGGTACTATCCTAAATGGTCTTAGACTTAACCTCTCAGCCCATAATGATCAAGCACTGCCCGACAAGAGAGGACCTCTCCCTCGGCTGCAAGGAACAGTGCTGCACTCTCTACTCACATGGATCCTAGGAATTAAAACCATTCACAAACATTTCAAAACCGTTTGTATATATATATACCATATATAAATTTTGCAAAACAAATCTCAACGATTGAAATTGGCTACCGGTAGTCTTGGTTTCCATCAGTGAGAGTGCATCATCGATCATTACCTTTGTCCAACAAAGGGGCTAATCTTGTCACTATGACCCCCGCTAAGGGGTTGGGCCCATCAACTACCGGCAGTTTGGTTTCCATCAGAGAGAGTGCATGCCCAGGTTTTGACCCCCGCTGAGGATCTCACTAATTGGCATATCAAAGACAGCCCGATCCGACACCTAGTGAAGTATCATAATCGAGTCTAGGGGTCAGGTGTATCTTTCCACTTTTGCCCATCTGTCTCCAAGGTCCAGGGCAATACTAGAAATTTGGTCTAGTTCACGGATTCGAGTAATCCCATACTACATTTGCCTTGGGTCTTACCCTAGTGGCCAAGACAAGCCATTCCAACACTTAGTGGCACACCAGTATCAACCTTGGCAGAATAAATCTCCCCAGACTTTTATCCAATGGCTATGAACATTTAAAACTAACACGAGTCTCAATAAGTGTCTAGTTTTAGGGTCTTACACAGAATTATACCAAACAACATGAATCAAATATGCACTTTATTTATTTACACTAAATATCAATAGTACATCAAATCAGATTGAAGCTAAGGGCATACAAAACTGTCTAACAGCTCCCACTTGCACTTAGGTTCAATCTGGTACAAGCCGGAGTCCCATACTTTCCACGTTTTTCTCAAACACCTTCTGGGTTAGTGGCTTAGTCAATGGGTCTACCACATTATCCGCTGATGCTACCTTCTGAATTAGGACATCCCCTCTACTAGCGATCTCCCATAGTACGTGGTACTTACTGTCGATGTGCTTTGACTTCAAGTGGGCCCGAGTACATGGTACATCCCGTAGTACATGGTACATCCCCTTTACCAAAAAGGTGATCTTATCCCCACTGGACTTCCTGTAAACACAGGGCTCATCCAGATTCTGCTCAAAGTCAAACATTTTGATGGCAGAATCAAAATGGATGTTCCAACTCGTAGAAGCCTGCTTAAGTCCATATATGGATCTATTAAGTTTACATACCATGTGTTCCTGACCAGCAGCAATGAAGCCTTGTGGCTGCTGCATGTAGATATCTTCACCAAGATCTCCATTTAGGAACGCGGTTTTGACATCCATCTGCCAAATCTCGTAGTCATGGTATGCTGCTAAAGCTAGCAGGATCCTAATGGATTTAAGCATGGCCACAGGTGAAAAGGTTTCCTCATTATCGATGCCTTCTTTCTAAGTATACCTTTTCACCACCAAACGAGATTTGTAGGTCTTAATCCTACCATCGAGGCCCTTCTTCCTCTTGTAGATCCATTTGCAACCTATTGCTTTTACCTCGGAGGGCGGATCTACTAGAGTCCAGACCCCATTGGTCTCCATTGAGTCCATCTTAGCTGTCATGGCCTCTACCCACTTCTAGGAATCTATGTCTAATATAGTTTCCACGTAAGTTACGAGATCCTCCTCACTAGTCAAGGCTTCCACCAGGTAACTATCCTGGTCATAACCATATCGGACTGGTGGCCTGGATACCCAAGTGGATCTTCTAGGTTGGTCACTACCTGGAACTTGTGGGACATCTCCCACTGCTCCTGAGCTTTCCTCATCAAGAACTATTTTCTGACGATGGGTTTCCAGGATGTATTTGGTTTCTATGAATTGGGCATTTCGACTGCAGAACACTTTCTGCTCACTTGGATCATAGAATAGATAACCCACCAAATCTTTTGTGTAGCCTATAAATAGGCAATGGTTGGTTTTGGATTCCAATTTGTCCGCACTTATTCTTTTAATGTAAACAGGACAACCCCAAATCTTCAAGTGTCTTACACTTGGCTTCCTTCCGGTCCAATGTGCATATGGAGTTTTTGAAACCGATTTGGTTGGAACCCGATTCAGCACGTAGATAGTAGTCTCTAATGCATATCCCTTAAAGGATGTGGGTAATTCCGACCATACGAGAAGTGACTGGACCATGTCCAACAAGGTCCTATTCCTCCTTTCTGAAACACCATTGAGTTGAAGTGTAGTAGGAGGAGCTAATTGTGACACTATCCCGCTGTCCTTCAAGTAGTCCCTGAATTTGTCAGAGAGATACTTGCCACCTCGATCCGATTGAAGGGCCTTAATTTGTCTCCCTAATTGTTTCTTGACTTCCTATCTGAACTCTTTGAACTTTTCAAAGGATTTAGACTTGTGTCTCATTAGGTACACGTAACTATATTGATGTGTGGCTCATTGTGACATTAGCAAGTGCACTAGCTATTCAAGTAATAAAGTAGTGAGTGAAGTATCGTTCCCACGAGGATTTAGGAAACAATTACCAATACTAAATTGAGTACTTCTTATCTGATCAACAAATAATCAAAACTTTAATGAAAGCTAAAAAAAATCCTAAATTAAAATCTATCTAAATCATTGGCCCAATTGCCTTCAAATCAGGTTAGAAGAGTAAGCAGTAAATGTCAATCTCAGAATTCAGCAATCTATCAATTTGGATCATTCGAATAAATCATGATTGAGCCTTGGTTTGGTGAAACCCCAAGGTCATGAACAGCCTCTCTCAAGCGCATGTTCATCCTATGCATGAGTGACGGTTCTTCTATCTCTAGCAAGAATTTAATCCCCATGCATGCATTTCTTCAAACACTTCTAAGGCATCAATTCAAGTCTGAATTGATCACCAACTGAATTGTGCAAGTTATCTCTAACCTTGCACTCAATTCAGTTCTTGAATAGTAGATCTGAATTCCTAGAGTCTCTCTCAAGCACTCTAGGAATTCCAAGCTTTAGATCCATTCGTCCAATCTGAAAATTGCAGATCTGAATTCTCTTTCAAGCAATTCAGAACTTGCAATCTCAGATCTGAGAATTCAAATCTGAGTTTTGAAGGTTAGTTGGCCGAATTAATCTACAATAACACCCTTATTCAAGAAACTTCAAGTACAATTCATGACCATTTGAATGAATCAAAAAGAATTAGATTGCTGAACTGAAATTTTACAAGCTGAAACACATCAAGGAAAAATGGAAACAAGGAGAAAGAAGAAAGAAAATATAACAAAGAAACTGAATTCAAATCAAAAGAGAATGAAACTACAAATGATTTATTACAAAAGATCTTTGAATCACAAACCCTCAATTCGAACTCACCTTCTTCTTCTAGCTTGCTTGTCTTGAACTTCCTTCAGCCCTTCTTCTTTTTCTTCCTTGCGCCTAGCCTTCTTCTCTTCTCAGGTGGCCGAACCTCTAAGAGTGGGAGAGCCTTCCTCTCAAGCAATTGAACACATCTCCCCCCTCCTAGAGGCTTCCTTATATAGTTTTTCAAGGGGGCTCTTGCCCCTTTTTGAAGCCTCTAGAATGGGGTGTATTACACCCCTTTCTTGAACTTTCTAGAGCTCTCTTGAAAGCCTCCTAAGGGCTGCTATTTGGGCTGCACTTAGGCACTCTCTTAGCACATGATAGCTATACATTGAGCTGCTCTTTTGGGATGAGAATGGGCCTTCCTTGCTGGGCCGAGTTCTACTCATAGCTAGGCTTTTTTTTCTTGGGTTTTCTCAAGAAATTCACTTGCTCTTCTTGGGCCAAAGTGCTCTCTCTTGCTTCCATGACCGGGCTGGACTGAAATTGATCTTTTTGAACCTTCTTTTCTTGCCTTTTTCCTTCCTTTTCTTGGATTAATTATCCCTGAACTTATTCTTAGCATTAAGCTAAATTAAGGAAAAAATTAATAAAATCGGCATAAAAATCCATGCTAAAGTCCTCAAAAATTATAGATAAATTGTAAGTTCATCATATATCGTGAAAAATCATTTGTAAAGGTGATGAAATACACGTGTTGGTTCCATGTCCTAACACTCAAGGGACCACATACATCAGTATGTATTAGGTCAAGTGTGCCTACACATCTTTCAAGCTTACCATCAAATGGCCGCTTTGTCATCTTACCTTGAAGGCAAGGCTTATAAGTGGGAAGATTTTCTATGGTTAGAAAATCTAGAGAACCATCCTTTACCAGCCTTATGATTTGGTCAACACCGATATGGCCAAGTTGGTAATGTCAGAGGCACGTGGGATTTACTGTATTACGAGTTCTCTTCTTGGGATTTTCGACCGACGTAGTTTCGGTTAAGTTAGTTTCTAGAGATGGATGTAGAACATAGAGACCACTTTCCAGTTCTCTGCATGCAATGAATTTATTATTCTGTTTAACAGTTATCATATTACTAAAATAAACAGTATATCCACCACACGGTTTAGAAACAGAAATTAAATTTCTTCTCAAGTTCTGTACATAAAGGCAATCTTTATGTACAAGCACTCCTTCTCTAAAGACTGATTCTACGGTTCCTATTGCCATAGCTGCAACACTTGTAGTCGTTCCCAAGAATGCTGTCACTTCGCCTTCACTCAATCTTCTACCACGCATGAGTTGAAGCCCTGGAGTCAACATACCAGGACACTTTAGTCACTAATTTCAACGGCAATGCATCTGTCATAGAGGGCTCATTGAGGCTACTAGTAGCCATTGGCCCTTTTTTTATAGAGTAGGAATTCCAGGTCGTGTCAAGAAAGACTTCATATCATGCACTACTCGGTCGACCACTAATACATGGCCTCGCAATGGTCCCCTCCACTTACCACCAATGCATCAAAGCAAAATATAAAGGAAGAAATGTTAGCATCCCTACTACTCGTATCCCATTTGAATGGTCAAAAGCGTACCTACAAGATGCCATCTATTACATTGAGCTCGCTGAGGATGGAGAAACCAAAGTGGCTAAAGTTGAAACACTACAATTACAGGAGCATCATAGTGGACTTCCAATAACAGTAAAGCGGAGAAAGCAATCTAGGTGCACCAAGAAGACTAATGAATATGGGAGAATCCACAACACAAACATTGAGGAATACGAAGAAGTAGGGCCTTCCATCGTAAAGAAAGCTATCCCAGAGATATGATTTACAATTTGGATACAATAATTGTTGTAATATCTCTTTTCCTAATAAATGAATTCACCACATTTCTATACTCAGAACAATGTTGTGATGCTCACATCGCAAGAAAAACACAACTCATCACCAGAGAGCACAACAAAACAAGAGGTACATAATGTTATACCTACTTTCACCAAAAACCACCAATCATGGATAAATAACTAAAACATTGCACAAAACAGGAGCTAAAGGGATGGTTGATCCATCATATGGATGGCCGAACCCTGCAGGAAGGTTGGGCAAAATTTTAAAAAATTTCTTTCTCTCCCATCTTGGATTCATATTCCCTAATTTTGAAAATTGCATTTTCAAGGATCATTCTTGAATCAAAACCGGACCAAATCTGAAACCAAAAGGGAAGTGAGGGATATACCTGATATGAAGTAATAGTAACTCCCAATGTTGTTCATGCCCAAGGAGAAGACGAAAATGTTAGACAGTTATGCCTTAGCTTCAATCAGATTGATGTATCTTTTGACATTTATTGTAAATGAATAAAGTACATAATTGATTCATGTCATTGTGGTGCATTTTTGTGTAACACCCTTAAACTAGACACTTATGACACTCGTGTTAGTTTAGAATCTTCATGGCCATTGGATAGATCTGGGGAGATTTATCCTGCCAAGGCTAACACTGATGAGCCGCCAAGTTGGTTGGGGTGGCTTGTCCCAGCTACCAGGGTGAGACCTATGGTACATGTAGTGTGGGTTTTCTTGAAACCCAGAACCAGACCAAATTCCAGTATTTCCATGGACCATGGAGATAGATAGGCAAAATTGAAATGTTGCACTTGACCCTAGACTCGATTATAGTACTGCACTAGGTGCCAGATTGTGATGTTTTTGATATGCCAATTAGTGAGATCCTTAGAGGGGTTAAAACCCAGGTATGTTGGGATAATCCGAGAATTCATCTGAGTGGGTGATCATAGTGACATGATCAACCCCTTTGTTGGACAAAGTGAACGATTGAGTAATGCACTCTATCTAATGGAAACCTAAATTGACGGTAGTTGATTTCAAACATTGAGATTTGTTTTTGCAGAATATATTTATATAGAGATATGCATATATATATATATATATATATATATATATATATATATTATGGTTTCAAATGTTTGCATAAAGGTTTCAATTCCTAGAATCCATATGAGTAGAGAGTGCAGCACTGTACCTTGTAGCCGAAGGAGAGGTACTCTCTTGTCGGGCAGTGTTTGATCATTATGGGATGAGAAGTTAAGTGTAAGACCATTAATGGTAATACCTGATGGGCTAATATTGCACCTACCCACAGTCCTTGGGTTTTCATAAGGTGGCTGGACCCAATGACCATTTAGTGTAAATGTTGGGCCCATTAAGAGCCCATGGTGATGGACTCAGGGGTTCACTATCTCGTACAGTGAATTCGTTCTGGCCTTGTAACAAAGGCTGGACTGAACCCATGTGGATGATGTGTAGATCAATGTAAGGGTGCCATGCTACAAAGAGAGCCAACTATGCAATAGGTTAAGGAGTAAGTGAACACATAAGCTTAATGGGCCTAAAGCCCAATTCGAACTGGGTTTAATTTAGTTAATTAAAAGGGGCAAGATCTGATTTATAATCTAATCAGGATTATCTAAATGATAAGATAAGTCTTATCCATTTAAGAGTCCAGATCCAAATAACAAATTTGGATCAAGAAACTCTGTCCTAATTATGGAATTGATCTCCTCTTGTGGAATTGATCAAGAAAGGTTCTTGATTTTGTTTCTTGGTTGAAGAAATAATCTGAAGTTGTGCTCACCAGCCCCTGTTCGATTCTTGTTGAAAAATCATGGTTCTTGTTGAAGAGCAATCCTGCTGATCCTGCTTCATCACACACTGTGTCATCTTCAATGGAAGCGGATTTTGGTCTTCTCCTTGCGCTGCTACTTCGTATCAGGTATATCTCTCTCCTCCCTTTTGGTTTCAGATGTGCTCTGGTTTGGATTCAAGAATGAACCTTGAAAATGCAGTTTTCTAAATTAGGGTTTGGGATTGTTGGATGGGAGAAAATAAATTTTTGAAATTTCGCCCAACCATCTTGTAGGGTTCGGCCATCCATAATATGGATATACCATCCCTTTAGTGGTATCACAGCCAGGTTCAAGTCTTGAATCGAATTAGATCAGATCTGGATCTATGCAAATGGGAAAAAGGCGTTTTACCCGATTTGAGCATTTAGCATTTTTTCTGGGAAATCAATTCCCAGTTTTGGGAAAATGATCCACAAATAAATCTTTATTATTCTATTATATATTTAGAATTGTTCTATTTATATTTCTTGAATTTTGGGTTGTTCGTATGGAGGAGATCAAAATCTTTTTGTAGCGCAAGAAATCTATGCATCTGCATTTTCTATTCATTCTTGGTCTATAACTAATTTTTTTTTTTATTTTAGACGAACTATATAGGAATTTGATTCTGATGTAATATTAATTGAAAAATTAGGTTTTCTATTTTATTTCAATGAAGATGAAGCTGGAAGCGCGAAGGAAAAAATTTTGTAGATTTGGGTTCGGTAATCTGCGATTTGCAATTTTGGAAACTGCAAACTGCGAACTAACTTTTGTTTTGCAGGGTTGAAGCTTTATGAACATCCCTCTTGCTATTGTTTATTGATTCTTGATTGTCATGTATCAATTTCTTTAATTTTAGATCACGTTTCTTGAATTGGATCTTGAATTAAACATCAAACCCCGGACACATTTGAACCAAATTGGACCAAACTGGTTGGACCGAATCTGTGGTTCGATGGGGGCTGTTTGTTATAGACACACCACCTGGCAGCGCACTGCGATGCAGTGATAGGCAGCAGCACGCACAACGAGCCGCCCAGTAGCACGCACTGCCGAGCAGTGCTGCACAACGGCCCGCCAGTGTGCCGCACACACCGCCTAGCAGCACACAGCACGCACCGACTGGAAGCACACAACACATACTGCCCGATAGCGCGTTACACGCACTGTCTGGCCGCACGCAGCATGCACAGACCGGTAGTGTGCAACACGTACCGCCCAACAGTGCGTTGCACGCACCGCCTTGCCACACGGTAGTAGCACAAGGTAGCAGCACGCACCGCACGGCAGCAGCACCACGAGACGCGCGTGCCACCCAGGGTGGGGCCCACACTTATCTCACCACATCAGCTCTGCCGCCAACTCACCGCCAGCTACACCATTCCTTATCCCTTATCCCTTATCTTATCTTATCCTTATCCTTATCTTATCTTAAGTAAGAGTTGTGTTACCATTAAGAGTAGGCAATTAGGAGTTTGAGTTCAAGTTGGAGTTTGAGTTTAATTAGGAATTTCCTTATGTAATCTCCTATTTAAGGAGCCACAAATTGAAATAAAGCATTCAGTTTTTCGCATTCAAGAAAGAGAGTGAGGAGAGTTTGGGTGGTCTCTTGGACAAATCACACATTAGGAGAGTTCGGGTGATCTCTTGGAAAAATCATCCATGCAATTGCCACAATAGGGTCTGTACGCAAGGGCAAGGGCATGGGAAGATAGGAGTCTCTCCCGGTGGACCGACCCATGATGAGATCCTATGCGCGGGCCCATAACATTTTGGTATCAGAGCCAAACGTCATGGGCGATATGGAGCAGCTGTCTTCCAAGGTCCACGAACTAGAACACCAACTTGCAGAGACCAGCATGGAGGTACGTGAGGTCAAGGATGATGTCTGGGAGCTTCGACACTTGCTAGAGACATTCTTAGCCAATAGGGAAAGAAACTCAGAAGGAACCGCCACCAACAACAGCCGCAGACCAGACTGGGCAGAAATGCCTGGCGAACATCAGATGACCACCCCGACTGCTGTTGTTATCCCCAAATACAATCGGCTAGAATTTCCATCCTACAATGGCATGGGAGACCCATTGGGATGGTTGCACCGCTATGAATAGTTCTTCCACAACCAGCATACCAATGATAGAGACAAGGTCAGCCTGGCCACATTCCACCTGACCAAAGAAGCGCAGCTCTGGTTCTACCGAGTGGAGCGGGAGGAACCAAGCCTTAGTTGGGGGTAGTTCAAGTCGTACTGCCTCCTTCAGTTTGGACCCCCACTAACAAACAACCCCTTAGGGGAACTCATTAATCTCAAGCAAACCGGTACCGTAGTAGAGTATTAGTGGCAGTTCCAGACCCTTCTCGCCAGGGCCTCGTCAGTATGCCCAGACCAACAGGTGGATATGTTCACAGCTGGTCTAGCCGAACCCCTGAGAGTTGATGTAGAGATGTAGAGCCTGCCTAACTTGGTCACGGCAATGAATTTAGCCCGAGCCTTCGAGCGGAAACTATAGATTAGCCGAGGGCCGTTCAGAATGGGATGCCCAACAATGGCTTGGACAAACCCGAAGCCTACTAGAGGAGGGTCTTCGCTGGCAGCCAACAAGGAACCACTCAGAATGGCTCCATATCCAGCTGCCAGCCCAAAACGGAAGCCACAGATGAGCACCAATTCCAGATCAGCATCCAATGTGGGGAGCAGCGATGGTACACCCCCTATTAAGCACTTGTCCAGGGCTGAGATGGCAAAACGTAGGGCAAGAGGGCAATGTTTTAATTGCGATGAACTCTACTCAGCAAGGTATAGGTGCAAGAGATTTTTCTGCCTCCTGGTAGAACAAGAGGAAGATGAGAATGAACCCCCTCCATGGGAACCCGATCCAGGAGGGCAAAGCCACCCAGGATTCCTTTGAGGGTGTTTTCGACACCCAATTCGAGCTTGAGGACAAGCTCGTAGTCCGGGAGGGGTGTGATGTTATAGAAACACCACCCGATAGTGCACTGTGGCACAGTGATAGGCAACAGCACGCACCGCCGAGCAAAGCCACACAGCAGCTCATCAGTGTGCCACACACTGCTTGGCAGCACGCAGCAAATACCGCCTGACAGTGCGCTGCACGCACCACCTGGCTGCACGCAGCATGCACCGCACGGCAACAACACTAGGCAGCAGCATGCGCCATATGGCAACAGCACACACCTCACGACAACAGCATGCACTGTTGGCATCAGCACCACGAGATGCGTGTGCCACCCAGGGCAGGGCCCACATGATAGCTGTTAGACAGTTTTGTATGCCCTTAGCTTCAATCAAAATGATGTACTTTATGAGTTTATTATAAATGAATAAAAGCGCATATTTGATTCATGTTCCCTTGGTATGTTTTTGTGTAATACCCTTAAACTGGACACTTAATGAGACTCGTGTTAGTTTAGAATGTTCACAGCCAGTGGGTCAGTCTGGGGAGACCTATCCTGACAAAGTTGACACTGTGGTGCCACCAAGTCGGTTGGGGTGACTTGTCTCAACTACCGGGGTGAGACCCTAGGCACATACAGTGTGGGATTAATTGAATCTTTGAACTGTACCAGATTTACAGTATTGCCCTAGACCTTGGAGATTGATGGGCAAAACTGGAAAGTTACACCCGACCCCTAGACTCGATTATGATACTGCACTAGGTGTCGGATTGGGCTATCTTTGATATACCAATCAGTGAGATCCTTAGCGGGGGTCAAAACCTGGGTATGTTGCGATAGTTTGAGAATTCATCTGAGTGGGTGATCATAGTAACAGGATCAGCCCCTTTGTCGGACAAAGGTAATGATCGGGGATGCACTCTCACTGATGGAAACCAAGACTGCCGGCATCCGATTTCAATCGTTGAGATTTGTTTTGCAAAATCTATTTTATATGAGATATAAAAAGTATATATATATTATGGTTTTGATATGTTTGCAGAAGGTTTTAATTCTTGGGATCCATACTTGAGAGAGTGCAACACTGTTCCTTGTAGCCGAGGGAGAGGTCCTCTCTTGTCGAGTTGTGTATGATCATTATGGGCTGAGAGGTTAAGTGTAAGGCCATTGAGGATAATACCTGATGGGCTAATCTTGCATCTGCCCACGGCCCCTGGGTGTTACAAGGTGGCTTGGCCCAGGGACCACTTAGGGTAAGTGTTGGGCCCATAGAGCCCATCTGATGGGTTTTCAGGGGGTGCATTGTCCATAATAGTGTATTCGGCTAGGCCTTGTAACAAAGGCTGGGCTGAACCCATGTGGCTGATGTGTAGATCAATGTTTGGGTTCCACGCCATACAAGGAAGCCCAACTAGGCAGTAGTTTGGAAGGCTTAATGAATACATAACCCTTAATGGGCCTTAAGCCCATTTCGAACTGGGCTAATTTGATTAGTCTTTAAGGGGCAAATTTTGAGATAAGATCAACTGATAGGATTGGGCCCACACCCTATCCACTCAGAGAGTCCAAGATCTAAATGAGATTTAGATTTGGAAACTTCTTAACTAGATTAGGAGCTGGCTGATCTAATCTGTAGATAAGATAAGGATTATCCCTTATCATAAAGGGACTTCTAATCCAGATATGATTTGGGTAAACAACTCCTAATTGGATTAGGAATTGATCCCTTTAAGTCTATGAAAGGAAGAGGGGGCGGCAGCCTTTAGACATCCAAGAGACTCACCAGCAACAATCTTGTCTTTAGAGCTGAGATCACAGAAGAGAGAATTCTGCACCCTGCAAATACTCTCTAGCCGCCTCCTTCCTGCAGCTACCGCCTTTTGCAGTTCGATCTCCATTGCTTGGGAGAAATCAAGATCGGATATTGATTCCAATCTTTTGGAGAAAATATTGGTAGGAGTTGTATTCACTAGCCGCCCAGGTCATTCTTGGGAAGAATCAAGTTCTTAGGAAGGACACTACTGATTCTGCTCCACCCTGCACTACGCCATCTTCAGTGGGAGCAGATTTTGGTTTCTACCTTGGGCATGAACACCTCCGTTGAGAGATATTATTTCTTTGTATCAGGTATTATCTCTCTCTCCTCCTTTTGGTTCAGATCTGGTTTAGTTTATGGTTCAAGAATGATCCTTGAAAATATGATTTTCTAAATAGGGAATTCGATTCCCAATTGATTGGAAAGAAAAACTTTTGAAATTCGCCCTCCTTTATTCCGCAATCTTGGGCGTCCATATGATGGATTTCCTATCCCTTCTGTGGTATCAGAGCCATGGTTCAAGTCTTGAACCATTTTGTTTCAGATCTGAACCTGCGCAAATAGGGAGAAAACGTTCTACCCAATTTGCGCAGATATGGGTTTTGGGAAATTTGTTCCCAAAACAGATGGGAAAATAATCTGTATATTTTTAAATAAATCTGATTATTATTTAGAATAGTTCTTTATAATTTTCTTGATTTATGGGTTGTTCGTACAAGAGGAGATTGAAATCTTGGTTTGCGCAGGGAGAACTGCAAGATTTGCTGTTTATTGAATTCATTTATTACATTTGGTCTGTAAATAATTTTTTTTTTAATTTTTAGACTCAATGTATAGGCATTCGATCTGATGTAATAATTAATAGAAATAGGATTTTTATTTATTTCTATTTTTGGATCGAAGATGGCGGCGCAGAGAAGGAGATTTCAAAGATGGGAGATTCGCTATCTGCGATTTACAGTTTGAGAAACTGCAATCTGTGATCTACACTCTGTTTTGCAGGGTGGAGTTTGCGAACAGCCCTAATTAACTGATTTTTGTTTTTTCTTTTATCAGTTATTTAATTTCAGATTATTTTCTTGAATTAAGGATTTAACTAAAAATCAAACCCTAGACCCATTCGAACCAAGATTGGTTCAAACTGTTTGGAGCAATTCTAGGGTTTAATCAAGGCTAAAAGTCAGCCCTAATTTTCCCACTAATGGGCCTAAGGATTGATATTTAATTAAATGGTTAATTCGGCCCAGCCTGTAAAGGCCCAGTTTTAAATAGTTAAAACTACAAAAGCCCATTTTAAAGGATAAAGCTATATGGGCTGAACTGGGTAACCCTAATTCAGCCCATATACCTAGATAATATTAATGGTTAATATTTTGGAATTTTAACTGGCTTCCAATGGGCCTTACAGATAATTAATTGATTGGATCAATTTATCCCTGCATGAGATGTATGGATGTGTGATGTGCCGCGTACATGGGTCACAAGTACTTGGCCCATGCTCATTCGACAATGGCTCTTGTGCACATCATGGCTGAATGCACATCATTGCCATGGTGTCCCTTTTTGGTCATTGGATGACTTCCTTCAGTGGTGGGCCCCACACCTCATCAAGAGGTCACGTGCGGAACACTAGCCGATTTAAGGGCCACCAAAATCTGGGTTTATGAAAGTGAGTGGGAGCCACTTTGGTTTGACCTAAATCAAACTAGGGCGTAATTTTGTTCCCTCCAGCTAATATGAGTGCATGTGATAGGGAGATTCATATGATGAATTCTCTAAAGGCCTTCCATCATTAGCATGAGGATGGGTCCTTCAGTAATGAGGAAACGCACCAGAAAATGGGCTATCCATTTGCTGTTGGGCTTGTCTGAATGTTTCATAAGATGATAGGGGCGTCATAGACCGATGTGAGAGGGGCTTCACCAGAAAATGGGAACTCTCTCACGGTACCTTGGCGTTCACGAATATGATGGGTAAGCACTCACTGGATAGAAAGGTTTACCTGAAAACGGCTCTGAACCTTGTCTGACAGAGGCCAAAGGGAAAACTCATATGAAGAATGGATATGATCCTTCACAGAAAGGTGGTGGGGTTATGCAGCTGAAACAGTTGGCTCTATGCACCCTATGTGATTTCCCACATTTCCAGAGACAACCCGTAGTCTCCGTCACTGAGAAAGGAGGGAAATCTCAGAGATGAATAAATGGAAATGGATCGTAGATTAAAATCCATATCTATGTAATGAACATGAATCAAATTAGGCCGTGGACTGATGTTTGCTCTTTTATCAGAAAATGGCAAACGGATCTTTTGCAAAGCTTCTTGATGACAACAAGCTTAAGGGCCCAAACTACGTCGACTGGTACAGGAACCTTATGCTGGTCCTAGCTTTAGAAAAGCTGGACAAAGTGGCAAAGAATCCTGCCCTGGAGCGTCCAGGTGACAGGGCTCCGAGGCCCGAAGGAGAGACTATCAGGAATGGGAGGAGAAAAACTCCCTAGCCCGGTATTACATCATCACCTCCTTAGACAACCCAATACAGAGGCAGTTCGATCAGATCGAACCTGCCAAGGACATATTGGACAGCCTGAGGATGATGTATGAAGAGCAGAATCGTTCTACTCGGCAAAAGGTCTTGAAGCAGTTCATGACCACTCAAATGTCCAAGGGCCAACAAGTTCACGACCATTGTCTTCGGATGATGGGTTACATCAAAGAACTGAAGGGTCTTGGATCTGGCTAGACCTCGCAACCCAGATAGACGCTATCCTTAATTCTTTGCCTCCTTCCTTTAATCCGTTCATCATGAACTATAACATAAACAAGTTGAATGTCAGCTTGCAAGAGCTCAGCAATATGTTGCAAAGAGCTGAAGAACTGATTAAAAAGGATGAGCCTGTATCTATGCTTGTTGAAGCTAGCAAAACGCGCAAGAGAAAGAGGAAGGCAAATAAGCTAGCAAAACGCGCAAGAAAAAGACAAAGCATTAGATGCATGTCACTTCTGCAAGAAGACTGGCCACTGGAAACGGAATTGTCCTACCTACCTGGAATCCAAGTAAGGTAATTTCGAAACTTGTGTTATAGAAACTAATTTATTGGTAGCTTCTGCGTCCTGGGAACTCACTGCAGGGGTTCAAGGTAAGCAGAAGGCTAAGTGAAGGAGAAGTCACTCTCTACTTGGGAACTCTTGCAACTGTTGTAGCCGCGGCAATAGGAACCGTGGAGTTAAATTTTAGAGAAGGAAAAATTGTACTCCAAGATTATCTTTATGTACAAAATTTAAGAAGAAATTTGATTTCTGTTTCAAAACTATGTGCAGATTGTTATTCTGTCTTCTTTAGCAATATGATTACTATTAAAAGAAATAACAGATTCATCGCATACGGGGAATTGGAGAATGGTCTCTATGTTCTACATCCTTCTCTAGAAACTAACATAACTGAAACTACGTCGGCTGAAATCCCCAAGAAGAGAGCCTGTGATATAGTTAATCCCACGTGTCTGTGGCACTACCGACTTGGCCACATCGGTGTTGACCGAATCACAAGGTTGGTAAAGGATGGTCCTTTGGATTTTCTAACTGTAGAAGATCTTCCCACCTGTGAGCCTTGCCTACAAGGCAAGATGACAAAACGGCCATTTGACAGTAAGCCTGAAAGATGTACAGGCACATTTGACTTAATACATACTAATGTATGTGGTCCCCTAAGTGTTAGGACATGGAATCAACACGTGTATTTCATCACCTTCACAGATGATTTCTCATTATATGGTTATGTGTACCTAATGAGACACAAGTCTAAATCCTTTGAAAAGTTCAAAGAGTTTAGACAAGAGGTCGAGAAACAGTTGGAGAGAGAAATTAAAGCCCTTTGATCTGATCGAGGTGGCGAGTATCTCTCTGATGAGTTCAGGGACTACTTAAAGGACAATGGGATAGTATCACAATTAGCTCCTCCTTCTACGCCACAACTTAACGGTGTTTCAGAGAGGAGGAATAGGACCTTATTGGATATGGTCTGGTCACTTCTCATACACTCAGAGTTACCCACATCCTTTTGGGGTTACCCATTAAAGACTGCGATCTACGTGCTGAATCGGGTTCCAACCAAATCGGTTCCGAACACTCCAAGACCAGCCATTGCCTATTTGCAGGCTACCCAAAAGGCCCTGTAGGTTACTTTTTCTATGACCCAAGTGAGCAGAAAGTGTTCTGCAGTCGAAATGTCGAGTTCTTGGAGACCGATTATATCCTGGACACCCATCGTCAGTAAATTGTTCTTGATGAGGAGAGCTCAGGAGCAGTGGGAGATGTCCCACAAGTTCCAGGTAGTGACCAACCTAGAAGATCCACTCGGGTATCCAGGCCACCAGTTCGTTATGGTTATGACCAGGATAGTTACCTGGTGGAAACCCTGACTAGTGAGGAGGATCCCGTGACTTACGCGGAAGCTATGTTGGACATAGATTACCAAAAGTGGGTGGAGGCCATGAGAGCAGAGATGGACTCAATGGAGACCAATGGAGTCTGGACTCAAGTAGATCCACCCTCTGGGGTAAAAGCATATGGTTGCAAATGGATTTACAAGAGGAAGAAGGGCCTCGATGGTAAGGTTGAGACCTTCAAAGCTCATCTGGTGGCGAAAGGGTACACTCAGAAAGAGGGCATCGATTATGAGGAAACCTTTTCGCCTGTGGCCATGCTTAAATCCATTAGGATCCTGCTAGCTGTAGCAGCATACCATGATTATGAGATTTGGCAAATGAATGTCAAAACTGCATTCCTGAATGGAGATCTTACTGAAGATATCTATATGCAGCATCCGCAAGGCTTCATAGCTGCGAGTCAGGAAAACATGGTATGTAAACATAATAGATCCATTTATGGACTTAAGCAAGCTTCTAGAAGTTGGAACATCCGTTTTGACTCTACTGTCAAATCGTTTGACTTCGAGTAGAATCCGGATGAACCCTGTGTTTACAAGAAGTACAGTGGAGATAAGGTTACCTTCTTGGTTCTGTATGTAGATGACATTCTACTCATTGGGAATGATGTAGGAATGTTGACTACGGTAAAAGTATGGCTTTCACAACAATTCTCCATGAAAGTTCTTGGAAAGGCCTCCTATATACTGGGTCTTCGACTCTATAGAGATAGATCGAAGCGGATAATAGGATTATCCCAATCTGCCTACATTGACAAAATAGTCAAAAGATACAGCATGGAAAACCTCAAGAAAGGAAATGTTCCTTTCAGGCACGGAGTCACTCTCTCCAAGAAGATGTCTCCCAAGACTTCTGAGGAGATTAATGGCATGAAAGACGTTCCCTATGCCTCTGCCGTAGGGAGCATCATGTATGCTATGCTGTGCACTCGCCCTAACATTGCTCAGGTAGTGAGTGTAGTAAGCAGATTTCAGGCCAACCCAGGGCAAGGGCATTGGACTGCTATGAAAAACATACTTAAATACCTTCGAAGGACAAAAGCGTTTTGTCTAGTATTCGATGGTAGCTCACTACAGATCCAAGGGTATACAGATGCCGATTTCTAGTCTAATCTAGATGATAGAAAGTCGACATCTGGGTATGTTTTCACGAAAGGATTGTGTGCTGTTTGCTAGAAAAGTAGCAAACAGGGGTCCTAAGTTGCAAATTAATAGTCCACAACCCAAGCCGAGCGCATTTCCGTAAGTGAGGCTACCTTTTGAATGAAGGTGTTCATTCCTGAATTTGGAATTCAGCACATCACCCATTCGACTGTTGTATGACAACATTGGAGCTACGGGAGGATGACAGTAAGAGGTAGCATCAGCGGAGAATGTGGTAGACCCATTGTCTAAGCCACTTTCACAGAAAGTGTTTGAGAAACACATGGAAAGCATGGGACTCTGGCTAGTACCTAATTGGACCTAAGTGCAAGTGGGAGCTATTAGACAGTTTTGTATGCCCTTAGCTTCAATCAAAATGATGTACTTTATGAGTTTATTGTAAATGAATAAAAGTGCATATTTGATTCATGTTCCCTTGGTATGTTTCTGGGTAATACCCTTAAACTGGACACTTAAAGAGACACATGTTAGTTTAGAATGTTCATAGCCAGTCGGTCGGTTTGGGGAGACCTATCCTGACAAGGCTGACATTGTGGTGCAACCAAGTCGGTTGGAGTGGCTTGTCTCAGCTACCGGAGTGAGACCCTAGGCACATACAGTGTGGGATTAATTGAATCTTTGAACTGGACCAGATTTCCAGTATTGCTCTGGACCTTGGAGATTGAGGGCAAAACTGGAAAGTTACACCCGACCCCTAGACTCGAATATGATACTGCACTAGGTGTCGGATTGGGCTGTCTTTGATATACCAATCAGTGAGATCCTTAGCGGGGGTCAAAACCTGGGTATGTTAGGACAGTCTGAGAATTCATCTGAGTGGGTGATCATAGTGACAGGATCAGCCCCTTTGTCGGACAAAGGTAATGATCGGGGATGCACTCTCACTGATGGAAACCAAGACTGTTGGCAGCCGATTTCAATCGTTGATATTTGTTTTGCAAAATATATTTTATATGAGATATAAAAAGTATATATATATTATGGTTTTGAAATGTTTGTAGAAGGTTTTAATTCCTAGGATCCATACTTGAGAGAGTGCAACACTGTTCCTTGTAGCCGAGGGAGAGGTCCTCTCTTGTCGAGTTGTGTATGATCATTATGGGCTGAGAGGTTAAGTGTAAGGCCATTGAGGATAATACCTGATGGGCTAATCTTGCATCTGCCCACAGCCCCTGGGTGTTACAAGGTGGCTTGGCCCAGGGACCACTTAGGGTAAGTGTTGGGCCCATAGAGCCCATCTGATGGGTTTTCATGGGGTGCATTGTCCATAATAGTGTATTCGGCCAAGCCTTGTAACAAAGGCTGGGCTGAACCCATGTGGCTGATGTGTAGATCAATGTTTGGGTCCCACGCCATACAAGGAATCCCAACAAAGTAGCAGTTTGGAAGGCTTAATGAATACATAACCCTTAATGGGCCTTAAGCCCATTTCGAACTGGGCTAATTTGATTAGTCTTTAAGGGGCGAATTCTGAGATAAGATCAGCTGATAGGATTGGGCCCACACCCTATCCACTCAGAGAGTCCAAGATCTAAATGAAATTTAGATCGGATCTTGATTCCAATCTTTTGGAGAAAATATTGGTAGGAGTTGTATTCACTAGCCACGCAAGTGATTCTTGGGAAGAATCAAGTTCTTAGGAAGGACACTGCTGATTCTGCTCCACCCTGCACTGCGCCATCTTCAGTGGGAGCAGATTTTGGTTTCTACCTTGGGCGTGAACACCTCCATTGAGAGATATTATTTCTCTGTATCAGGTATTATCTCTCTCTCTCCTCCTTTTGGTTCTGATCTGGTTTAGTTTATGGTTCAAGAATGATCCTTGAAAATATGATTTTCTAAATAGGGAATTCGATTCCCAGTTGAAGGGAAAGAAAAATTTTTGAAATTCGCCCTCCTTTGTTCCCCAATCTTGGGCGTCCATATGATGGATATCCTATCCCTTCAGCTCTGCCGCATGTTAGCTCATCAGGGTGGGGCCCACACTTATCTTACCACATCAGCTCTGTGGCCAACTCGTCGCCAGCTACACCATTCCTTATCCCTTATCCCTTGTCTTATCTTATCCTTATCCTTATCTTATCTTAAGTAAGAGTTGTGTTACCATCAGAAGTAGGTAATTAGGAGTTTGAGTTCAAGTTGGAGTTTGAGTTTAATTAGGAATTTCCTTCTATAATCTCCTATTTAAGGAGCCACAAATTGAAATAAAGCATTCAGTTTTTCGCAGTCAAGAAGGAGAGTGAGGAGAGTTCGGGTGGTCTCTTGGACAAATCACCATTAGGACAGTTCGGGTGATCTCTTGGACAAATCACCTATGCGATTGCCGCAATAGGGTCTGCATGCAAGGGCAAGGGCAAGGGAAGATAGGAATCTCTCCCGATGATCCGACCCGTGACGAGATCCTATGCATGGGCCCACAACACTATTCTCAGTCGTAAAATTTCCTTCATTGGCCGAGGGGTTGATGGTTAATTGCAAGATGCAATTCGGCCCAAATCTGTAAAACCCAGTTTTTGATTTGTTAAAACTGCTTTAGCCCAATTCAGCATAAATGCTATATGGGCTGAACTGCTCTTTGTAGTTCAGCCCATATACCTAGATAATATTATTTGATAATATTATGGGATTTAAATGAGTTGGGAAGGTTTTTTAAATTTTGGGTTTTATAGTTATTTAATTGATTGGATCAATTATGGATTTCATTCATGTGATGTATGTGAGGTGATGTGCTGTGTACATGGGCCATAAGTGCTTGGCCCATGTTAATTCGATAATGGCTCTTTTGAACACCATGGTTGAATGCACATCATTGCCATGGTGCCCTTAAGATCATTGGATGATCTTCCTTTCTCAGTGGGGCCCACTTCAATTTCTCCCCAAGAGGAACACCTTGAAACCCAAGCCATTTTGGGCCCACTTTGAATATGGCTTGATGAATGTCAGTGGGAGCCACTTTGGTTTGACCTAAATCAGGTGTAGGGGTTTTCGTTCCCTATAGTAAATATAAGTGCATGTGATAGGGAAATTCATATGATGAATTCTCTAAAGGCCTTCCATCATTAGTGATGAAGCGCGATTCGGTCACTCCTAACTGGCACTCACGTGGCTCCTGGAAGGTACCTGAGATGAAAAGGAAGAAGAAGAATCCCTGGGGAGTTTACCCGGTGGAGATACTTCGATGCTTAAGTTAGTACTCTGTAGGAGAAGTAAGAAGGAGACGAAGGCTAAGAGTGTAGATAGCGCGTTCTCACTGTACTTGAAAGATTAGAGGTCTCAAGAAGAAGTTTCTCTTCTGCCCTGAGGGCTTTTATAGGGGCACTCACGTCAGGTCGGGCATAACTGCCACTGGGCTCCTGCCACAGCCGTTACCTACCAGGGCTGCATAGGTGGCCATTGTGTCATACATCTCGCCTGGGTGAGTGACATGTCTCCGAAGTGACAGGCACGCCCTTGCCTACTGTGAGATGTGGACACAGACTGCCGAAAGGACTAGGACTGCACCGTTAGTAAGGGATATAGCGCAGTCTGACTGGTATGGTCTGTCAGTCGGAAGCTTCCCAAGAATTGCTCGTGCGGTTCATTCGCAAGCTATTCTGTAGCGAACTTGGAACATTCTAGGGTTACCCTTAGTAGAATTGGTCCTGGGGATGGCTCGTCTACTTGGGAGCTCGAATGAGATAATGACTTCAGCATGTGAGCTAAAATTGCCTTGGAGTATCTCTTCAAAGGTAGCTAAGGGAGCCTTGGGTTTGCATCATGGTGAACTCCTTTCGTGAGCTACAATGTAGCGAGCTACTTTGTAGGCCCATCACTTGGTCATACCGGGCTAGAATGCTGAGTTGTCACTCGTGCTGAGTCAGTGTCCATGTGTCACCGTTTCATAGGTTGGGTCAAATCATCCTCTATCAATTAGTATGAAGGTTGGCTATATTGGTGGGTGGAGATGCACCATAAAATTAGGTTATCCATCTACTAATGCAGTTGGTTGGATTACTTCATAGGTGACAGGGGCATCATAGACTGATGTGGGAGGGGCCTATTCTAAAATGGAAGACTCTCTCATGGTACCTTGGCGTTCACAAACATGATGGGTGAGCACTTACTGGACAAAAAGGATTAACCTAAAATGTCTATGAACTTTGTCTGACAGAGGCCAAAGGGAAAGCTCATAAGATGAGTGGATTAGATCATTCATAGAAGGTGGTGGGGTTTTGTAGTTGAAACAGTTGGCTCCATGCACCCCATGTGGTTTCCCACATTTCTAGAGACACAACTGTCTCCATCACTGAGATTGGAGGGAATCTCATAGATTACCAAAATGGAAATGGAACATTCATTAAAAGCCCTTTCTATGTGATGACATGAATCAATTAGGTTGTGGACTTATAAATCTGCTTTGCCTTTACCAAAACTTGCAAACAGAAACTTCACCAACTTGTTGGATGTTAACAAACTCAAGGGCCCTAATTATGTTGATTGGTTCTGAAACCTTATGTTGGTACTAACGTCCAAGAAATTGGACAAAATTGCTAAGAACCCTACTCCAGATCGTCCGGGTGATAGGGCTTCTGAGGCCCGAAGGAGAGAGTATCAAGAATGGAAAGAGAAAAATTCTCTTGCTCGGTGTTATATTATAGCCTCTTTAGACAATCTGATACAGCGACAATTCAATAAGATCGAAGTGTCCAAAGATATATTGGATAGTCTAAAGACTATGTATGAATAGCAGAATTGTTCTACTCAACAATAGGTCTTAAAATTGTTTATGACCACACAAATGACCAAGAACCAATAGGTTCATGACCATTGTCTAAAGATGATGGGTTATATTAATGAACTGGAGGCTCTTGGGTCAGGGCTAGATCATGACACCAAAATTGATGTTGTTCTCAATTCCTAGCCTCTATCCCTCAATCATTTTATCATGGATTACAACATGAATAAGCTAAACGTTAGTCTTTAAGAACTCATCAATATGTTGTAGAGGGCTGAAGAACTGATTAAGAAGGATAAGTTGATAGCCATGCTTGTCAAAGGTGGAAAATTGGGCAAGAAAAAGAAGGGTAAAAGGAAGGGTCAGAAGAAGGGTAGCAAAACTAAAAAGAAGAACAAAGATAAGGCATCGGATGTCTGTCACTTCTGCAAGCAGACCGACCACTGGAAGAGGAATTTTCCTCAATACCTGGAGACTCAAAAACAAGGTATGTTTGATTCTTTCATCATAGAGACCAATCTGTTGGCCACTTCTACTTCCTGGTGTATTGACTACTGGGCTTTGACTCATTGATGTGTTTAGAACTACACTAGCAAGTGCACTAGCCGATCAAATAATATACTGATGAGTAAAGTATCGTACCCATGAGGATTAATCCAACAACTACTAGTACTAAATCTGCCTTATGTTATCTGATAATCCAAAAAACAATGAATTACTTCCTAATCAGATAACTATTCCAGGTACTCTCAAATTAAACCACCCTAATTGAATAGAGAAAGCACATCACAAAAATGATTGCAGAATTAGTTCAGTGGTTATCTCATTAAACTATCCAACTGAAGGGTTGAGAGATCCATCCCATGGATGCCCAAAGATTGTGGAATAAGGGGCGAATTTCAAAAATTTTTCTCTCCCTTCAACTGGGAATCACATTCCCTATTTAGAAAATCATATTTTCAAGGATCAATCTTGAACCTTAAACTGAACCAGATCTGAACCAAAAGGAATGGGAGAGAATAATACCTGATACGGAGAAGTAATATCTCCCAACGAAGGTGTTCACGCCCAAGGAAGGATCCAAAGACTGCTCCCACTGAAGATGGCGCAGTGTAGGATGGAGCAAAATTAGCAGTGTTCTTCCCCATGAACTCTGTCCTTCACATGAAACAGCAGGATGGAACGTGAGCACAGCTTCCTTTTTCAATCATTTCTCAAAAAACTGATGTCAAGATCCAATCTTGACTTCTCCCACAGCTAGAGATCGAACTGGCAAACAGGGCGGCAAGAGTAGGGAGGCGGCAAGAGAGTATTCGCAGGGTGCAGAATTCTTTCTTCTTGATTTCAGCACTAAAGTGGATCTGATGTGTTTCTCTCAAGGCTGCCATCCCCTCCTTCTTTTTTTGTTAACTTGAAAAGATCAGCTCCTAATCCCATTAGGAGGTGCTTATCCAAATCATATTTGGATCAGCCTTCTCTTCTAGTGATAAGGATAAACCCTTATCTTATCTGCAGATTAGATTAGCTTTATCTTAATCTTATTAGGAGGTTTCTAGATCTGAATCACATTTAAATCTAGACTCTCTAAGTGGATAGGATTAAGACCCTATCCTAACTGCTAATCCATCTCAAAACTCGCCCCTTTAATTAACTAAATTAATAGCCCAGTTCGAAATGGGCTTTAGGCCCATTAAGCTTATGTGCTCACTTAACCTTCCTAACTGCTGCCCAGTTGGTTCGGCCCAGCCTTTGTTCCAAGGCCTGGTCGAATACACTGTTAAGACAGTGCACCCCCTGAAACCCATCAAATGGGCTCTATGGGCCCAACACTTACCCTAAGTGGTCCCTGGGCCAAGCCACCTTGTAACACCCAGGGACTGTGGGCAGATGCAAGATTAGCCCATCAGGTATTATCCTCAATGGTCTTACACTTAACCTCTCAGCCCTTAATGATCATACACTGCCCGACAAGAGAGGACCTCTCCCTCGGCTGCAAGGAACAGTGTTGCACTTCACTTATAAGGATTCCGGGAATAAAAACCTTTTTGCAAACATTTTAGAAACCATAATATATATACTTTTATATCTCATATAAAATATACTTTCAAAACAAATTTCAACGGTTGAAATGGGATGCCGGCAGTCTTGGTTTCCAACAGTGAGAGCGCATCCCCGATCATTACCTTTGTCCGACAAAGGGGCTGATCTTGTGACTATGATCACCCACTTAGATGAATTCTCGGATTGTCCCAACATACCCAGGTTTTGACCCCCGCTAAGGATCTCACTGATTGGTACATCAAAGATAGCCCGATCCGACACCTAGTGCAATATCATAATCGAGTCTAGGGGTCGGGTGTAACTTTCCAGTTTTGCCCATCAATCTCCAAGGTCCAGGGCAATACTAGAAATCTGGTCCAGTTCAAAGATTCAATTAATCCCACACTGTATGTGCCTAGGGTCTCACCCCGGTAGCTGAGACAAGCCACCCCAACCGACTTGGTGGCACCGTAGTGTCAGCCTTGTCAGGATAGGTCTCCCCAGACCGACCCACTGGCTGTGAACATTCTAAACTAACACGAGTCTCAATAAGTGTCTAGTTTAAGGGTATTACACAGAAACATACCAAGGGAACATGAATCAAATATGTACTTTTATTCATTTACAATAAACTCATAAAGTACATCAATTTTAATTGAAGCTAAGAGCATACAAAACTGTCTAACAGCTCCCACTTGCACTTAGGTCCAATCAGGTACTAGCCGGAGTCCCATGCTTTCGACGTTTTATCAAACACTTTCTATGACAGTGGCTTTGTCAATGGGTCTGCTACATTTTTCGCTGACGCTACCTTCTGAATTAGGACGTCCCCTCTACCAACAATCTCCCGCAGTACGTGGTACTTCCTCTCGATGTGCTTCGACTTCGAGTGGGCTCGTGGCTCCTTAGCCTGAGCAATGGCTCCATTGTTATCACACAACAATGGGATGGGTGATGTGTCAGACGGAACTACTCCCAACTCATGAATGAACTTCTTCATCCATACGACTTCTTTGGCAGCCTCATTTGCGGCAATGTACTCGGCCTTGGTCGTGGAGTCTGCAGTGGACCCCTGTTTGCTGCTTTTCCAGCAAACAGCACACGATCCTATCGTGAAAACATATCTAGATGTAGACTTTCTATCATCTGGGTCTGACTGGAAATCGACATCTATATACCCTTGCATCTGTAGTGAGCTACCATCGAATACTAGACAAAACTCTTTTGTCCTTCAAAGGTACTTAAGTATGTTTTTCACAGCAGTCCAATGCTCCTGCCCTGGGTTGGCCTGAAATCTGCTTACTACACTCATTGCCTGAGCTATGTCAGGACGAGTGCACAGCATGGCATACATGATGCTCCCTACGGCAGAGGCATAGGGAACGTCTTTCATGCCATCAATCTCCTCAGAAGTCTTGGGAGACATCTTCTTGGAGAGAGTGACTCCGTGCCTGAAAGGAAAATTTCCTTTCTTGGAGTTTTCCATGCTATATCTTTTGACTATTTTGTCAATGTAGGCAGATTGGGATAATCCTATTATCCGCTTCGATCTATCTCTATAGAGTCGAAGACCCAGTATATAGGAGGCTTCTCCAAGATCTTTCATGGAGAATTGCTGTGATAGCCATACTTTCACCGTAGTTAACATACCTTCATCATTCCCTATGAGTAGAATGTCATCTACATACAGAACCAAGAAGGTAACCTTATCTCCACTGTACTTCCTGTAGACACAGGGTTCATCCGGATTCTGCTCGAAGTCAAACGATTTGACGGCAGAGTCAAAACGGATGTTCCAACTTCTAGAAGCTTGCTTAAGTCCATAAATGGATCTATTAAGTTTACATACCATGTTTTCCTGACCTGCAGCAATGAAGCCTTGCGGCTGCTGCATATAGATATCATCAATAAGATCTCCAATTAGGAATGCAGTTTTGACATCCATTTGCCAAATCTCATAATCATGGTATGCTGCTACAGCTAGCAGGATCCTAATGGATTTAAGCATGGCCACAGGCGAAAAGGTTTCCTCATAATCGATGCCCTCTTTCTGAGTGTACCCTTTCGCCACTAGACGAGCCTTGAAGGTCTCAACCTTACCATCGGGGCCCTTCTTCCTCTTGTAAATCCATTTGCAACCGATTGCTTTTACCCCGGAGGGCGGATCTACTAGAGTTCAGACTCTATTGGTCTCCATTGAGTCCATCTCTGCTCTCATGGTGATGGGTTTGTCGAAGCCCTCAAAATTATTAATAGTCCCTCAATAAAATATTTGCAGTAAAAGTGGTTCTAGGTCGAATCCCACAGGGAGCAAATCAGTAATCTCTTAGCCGAATGGATAAAGTAATTGAGTGGGAAAATTAAATAACTAAAATTAAAAGAATAACAAACTAAGAGAAAAATCAGTCTTACCAAATTCTGGTTCCAGGGTTCAGGTTGAATCGATTGACCATCGATCCTAGGTACACTTCAGCATTCTTGCAATTCAGGCATTTAACCATAGATTTATTAGGATAGCCATAATAAACCTTGTGTTTTCCTAATTCAGTTGACCAAACCCAGCATTCGATCAACACTTATCACCACTCAACTGGGTACGATAGCGTTCCATGTTAAACAATGATAGCATTAAGATTTGTGAAAACAGTTAAACCAAAATAACAATAATTGAGATAACTGCAATTACTGAATTTTGTTCCATCGATTCTTTTAGGTTGAACCATGTTAAAACATTGGTCAAAGGCTGTCATGAACAATTGACCCAAAAAGATATCAACCTAATTGCTACTTGTACCATTATTCATGACAATTACGGATCACCGAAATCATGGATAGCAGTAGGAAAATCAACATTAATTCAGTTTGTCAGACTAATTAACATTAACATCCAATAAAAATGTGCACAAGAACCAATGAATACTTGAATTAAAAAGAAAGAAAATAAAGTAACTACAGAACCTCACAATGGCACAAACGAACCTCCCCCCTTGAACCAGAAAAAGAAGCTTAGCTGCTCATGATCTGCGCAATCTCCATGCTTTGCTTCTCCATGGTCGAACTGATCTTCTTGAGTTGCTTGATACTTGATTGCTGGATGATTGAGTGATTTCTAGAGCTGGTTCGCCCCCCTCTTTATATAGCCAAAGGAGAGGGCTGTTTTCCAACTCCTTCTAGGAGATCATCTTATCCTTAGGGAGTTTTGATCTTATCTTGAACTAATCCTATCCTATCTCTTATCTAATGCTCTAATCTCAATCTTCTTATCTCTCTAGGATTACATTCAAGACTTTAGATCTGATAAAACTCTCTCCTTGGAGATTACATTCGAAATTCGGACTCTTAACTCTTGAATTCGAGTTGGGCTGCTGCAAGGTACTTCTGCGAGTTGGGCTTAAGTTGTGAAATGGGCCTGGTTGCGAACTTGCTCCGACTTTGGACTCGTTTTCGTACTCGATGCGTGCCGAATATGTCAAAACCCAAAACATAAAAGTTGTGGGCCTTCCTCTCATCTTTCTAATGCTTCTTGAATTGTATAATTCGGTGTCCGGAATTGAGAGTTAGGCCCAGATTACTGACTGTCGCCGAAACTGTGCAAA